>NC_056730.1:435528577-435741077 GCF_019279795.1 Protopterus annectens
CGAACCATATGTACTTGTTATTCGTTTATAATCTGGCTATGTATTTCTGCCATTCATGGGTTACTGTTATTTGAGATACATAAATTACAATTATTCTGAGGTTATCTTATTCACATATATCTTTGTCATATCTTCTTAATTATTGTGCAGCTTTTAATAATTTACAGTCTTTTTTGTTGGACATTATTTACTCCGGAAGCCCTACCTGTCTGTCTTATATAATTGTTTCTTCCCCAGAAAGTATAATAGAATTTAATAACCTTAACCTAGTTTAATGTTATTACATCTGCTTGAAATTACTTCAGTTTAGATAGAATTGTTGAAACACTTCTTTTGGTCAGACTGAATCTCAGCACCAATTACAGTGAAAAGCACCAAACAAGACTAGTAAAGTAAATACGTAAGTATTTTATTCAAAAAGTAGTATACATCCCAGACCGGTATCAGCCAACAGGCTTTCCTCATTGGGAATAAAAGTAGTTATTGATGTGAAGTGACAGACATACATATATAACATGAACCATCCAATAGGATTCTTCCCAAAGTTCAAATTGTTTCCTGTATGGAAAATGAAAAGAACATGAAAAGTTATGCAATAAGACAGCATTGTTAGTGATAATATATGTAATATAAATAGTAACCATAGTTACTAATAGCAAATAGAAATAAAAATGAAAATAAAACACATGATTTTGCAAATGGTCATTCAAACCAGGTGAAAACAAAGCACCCAATTTAATGATCCAGTACTTCTCTTTTTTTGTAAGGATTGAGTGCCAACCTTGTTCTTTGACTGAACCACTATCTGAGTTCCTTACATTGTATCTCAAACCACTGCTTGGCTTTATTCGTGCCAGAATACAGGACACCGCACAATTTTTACAAATAGTTTCTGACAGTCAACTGGAACCTTACAGACTTCTTTGCACTCTGGATGTCAAAACTACTTTTATTCCCACTGAGGAAAGCCTGTTGGCTGAAACAGGTCTGGGATGTATACTACTTTTTGAATAAAATACTTATGTATTTACTTTACTAGTCTTGTTTGGTGCTTTTCACTGTATTTGGTGCTGGCATTTTTGTCTACTTGTACCAGTTCCTGCCTTGCACCTGGTCCTATTTGCAGAGGGTTTTTTTCTTGACTCAGACTGAATCTCACACAATGTTCTTTGTATCAGATCTGTTCTTTATTATCCAGTTAGTGACTTCAGAAGTAGGGATAAAAGAGTATGCTGTTAACAGTTGGTGCTGGCTACTTCCCAACTGGCACATTGAACATGTGGTTAGTTTGCTTTTACTTCTATGTACCTACATTTCAACAGTTTCTCTATTGCATGCAAAAGAAATCTAGAAGTAGTTGGTCTGTCTTATAGAAATTCAAAGTCTTTTAAACAGGAAATGCTATGTAAGCATGTTATTTCATAAAAACAGTAAAATGCATAGAAATTATGGAGTTATGTTGGCATTTCTGAAGTATTATCCCCTAAGCGCATGCCCGCACACACACACACACACACACAAACCATGCTTTAAGAATAAATGTAATTTATCTCATGTTCATATTTTTAAAGTATTACCATACTTAAAATATTTAAACTGAGTATACATACGTGTTTTGAATAAACTGGTTATTTTACAATATGCTGTCTATGACAACTTAATTAATTATGGAAAAAATATGTCTGTATTTATAAACAAAGGTTAATTCAGTATGGCAGGTAAGCTATTTGGGGAAACAGTTACAACAAAGTTAAAAGGTATTACAGAGCCTTAAACACATACACACATACCAGACCTGTAGCTTGGTAAATTGGTGCCTAGAAAAAGTGTTCAGCCTAAGAAAAGAGCTGTCTTCTCTCACTCTCTCTTCCTCTGTCTTACACATATGGATTAGTGTAATTTTGTTGAACTGCTTTTCACTGAACTGTGGCACAACAAAACATGACTGCTCAACTTCTGAACCAGTGAAGCTCAGGCTTTAACATAGGTTCTGCAGAGGGAGCAAAGTTCACCACTGTCCTGTTCCCACCATATTTGCCATTTAGTGAATCAGCAGCTGATCTATCTGAGTCATTGAGCTGTGGGTTCACACACTCTTTCTCTCCCCCCTCTGTATGCGCACACACACATACACACACACACACACACACACACACACACACACACACACACACGCTTTGCTGCATCATAACCTACTTTACCCTCCCTACACATACAGATACTGACTGAATTACAGTGGCATGATGGGTGATATGATGTCATCTATTGGACCAGAATAGGCTTTATGTTATGTGTTTCTCTTCTTTTCAGATTATATTAACACTTGTCAAGAGTCAAGACGTTTTTGATGTTGCAGACATTGCTTTACTGCTCTTTCTTTTTTTAAGCACCTCCTCCACAATCCATATGACATATCCATTTCTACATCAGAGGAGAAAAAACAAGAGCATTAATTTCCTGACCAAAATGAGAGACCTATGACCTAGTCATTCCTTGCATCAGGGCGGTATCCTCCTCAGTCCATCCGTTACCCTTGAAGGTGAGAGTTGAGTGACTGGGATGAGCTGTATGTGATCACACAGAGTCCACAGCACAAAACTCCCTTCTTGTAGGTGATTGTGACATCCTACACAGAAGCACATGCACATGACAGCCATCTACCAGTGAGATGCAACACAGAGGCACAAGCCCTTACAACTGCTGCCATGCAGTTACACTCATGTATGTGGCAGTCAGTAATGATGTAGTCTACTTCTCTCCCCCTGGAAGAGCATCCATTGTGAGCACTCATCCCCACATGCCTGGGCTGGAACCTCCAGCACCTAAGACACTAAATAAATGCAGGTTGTAGTCCGGGCTTTATCTCTTTGTGTGCCATTGAGTAAGGACTGATCTGTAATACTAGCTTCAACACAGGAAGGAACTACAGAATATGTAATTTCCCTCCCATTGGCTTAAATAGACTTAAAAAATAACAATGTGAGAAAAAGTTGTTTAGAAGTGTGGCACTATTGCCAGAGAGAGAGAGAAAGAGAGAGAGAAAGTGTCAACTCTCTTAAATTTGCTTTGGATCTATCATAAATAATTTGCAGTGGGAATGAGTTAAAGGTTACAGTCACAGCAAAAGCTTCTCTCAAGATTAAAGAAGATTATGTGAAATTTACTGAGAAGAGGAAGATGAACAATGGGTTCTGTTTGGCATTTTGTGAATTAACTTTCAGGTTAGTAAAGAACGTTCTCAATATGAAGTATTTTATACATATTATACAAAGCAGTAGCTTAGTTCTGTGTCATATCAGAAGTAAGGTGATTTGTTGGACAGATGTGATATTCCTTTCTAGGGGAATTGGAAATAAACATACAGATTTTATTTTGTGCCTCCTGCAAAGACTGCGGTTGGGAGGTTGGCTTTTATGGGTAGAGCATCAAGTGTGTTTTTACCCAGCACATGCTGGCTTCTGTGGTTAGTAGGTGAATCATTTTATAATAGGATATGAGTGGCAGACCAACAGTAAGGGTGGGGGTAGGGGTGAAGTAGTGGCTGCCCCAGATGAAACCTGTTGGAGGGTTAAAATAGGGACTTAAATGTTAGCCAGTATGTGTCTTGCTATATCCTTGCATGGTCAGCAGTGTATAAAAGCTGATTTTTCCTTGACTTGCTAGTAACATGATATGCAATACTTCTTGCACACTTATTGGCATATCTTACACTGTGCCAGTTGTGCACTTGTCACTAAGTGGTGTGTGTGTGTGTGTGTGTGTGTTTGTGTGTTTGTGTGTGTGTGTGTGTGTGTGTGTGTGTGTGTGTGTGTGTGTGTGTGTGTGTGTGTGTGTGTGTTTGTGTTAGGTGTAGATATACAACACTTTGCTAGGCAGGAGCCTGTGCCTTTTTATTTATTTATTTACTTATATGATCATAAGTGCATGAGACTTTTATTTCCCCTTTTAGATTAGGGGGGATCAGAAGATGGGGACTTTGCAGGAGACACCGATTGACCTAGCTACAGCTCTGATCATTATAGCTTTACTTTTGTGATTGTCTCTTTCACGTACTCAGAGTAAGTATGTGACCTCTCTTGCCATACCTAGAGCTAGTTAAATGAGAAGATGGTTCCATTAGCTCTACATCATATCAGGTTATAGCAATGTTCATTACAGTGGAATTTAGGTAAAATGTCTCTCAGTTTCAAACAGCATGACTTTACTTTGGTTGTAGTTGAAAATGTCACTATTTAGCAATAATTTGTGACTATGTATGGATAAAACTGGGTTTACCATGGCTGAAAAGATTTGATCATAAGATCAAAACTAGTACTTGGTAAACCAAGTATTGCCTAGACATTGGGTGCATTATTTTATTATAAAAATGTCATTATTTAAATAAAAATTCATACTTTTTCAAACAATGGCATTGTTTGAAGATGAATACATTTCATCATCTGCTTGTATGTAGCCAGAGCATGTTTAATGCACACTGCCATTTCCCAATATGGTGTCCCTGAATTCTTAGATGAGGATCAAAAGAAAGTCTTCCACTTAAAACTGTTGCAGATGTAACAAGTGCTTGCTTACAACTACAAGACCACCAAGAAAATGCTTCAGTGCATCAGTCATGGCCACAGTTACAGTATCAGTATTCATTTCTGAATACCACTACTGTAATAAAGCCCCATACCAGCAAATGCTGATCACTGCCCAAACGCCTTGCACTCAAGGTGGCTGCCCTCTTCATCCCCGCCCCTAGCCATGCATCAGGTGTAGGGGGATATCTGACTGCTCACTGTATGTGTAGGGCATATACCTACTGACTAATGTACTATATGTATAGGTCATGTACCTACTAACTGATGTACTACATGTGTAAGGCAAGTATATGCTGACTGATATACTGCATGTGTAGGGCATGTACCTACTACTGATGTACTACATGGGTAAGGCATGTATATACTGACGGATATACTACATGTGTAGGGCATGTACCTACTGACTGATGTAGTACAGGTGTAAGGCATGTACCTACTGACTGATGTATTACAGGTGAAGGGCATGTACCTACTGATGCACTACATGTGTAGTTGCTGTACCTACTGATGCACTACATGTGTAGGGCAAATACCTATTGACTGATGTAGTACAGATGTAAGGCATGTACCGGCTGACTGATGTACTACAGGTGTACGGCATGTACCTACTGACTGAAGCACTAGATTTGTAGGGCATGTACCTGCTGACTGATGCACTACAGGTGTAGGGCCGACTGATGTACTACAGGTGTAGGGCATGTACCTGATGACGGATGCACTACAGGTGTAGGGCATATAGCTGACTGATACACTACAGGTGTAGGGCATGTACCTGCTGACTGATGCACTACAGGTATAGGGCATGTACCTGCTGATGGATGCACTACAGTTGTAGGGCATGCACCTTCTGACTGATACACTACAGGTATAGGGCATGTACCTGCTGCTGATGTACTACATTGAGTACAGCATGTATCTACTGACTAATGTGCTATATTTATAGGGCATGTACCTACTAACTGATGTACTACATGTGTAAGGCATGTATATACTGACTGATATACTACATATATAGGACATGTACCTACCGACTGATGTACTAGAGGTGTAGGACATGTGCCTACTTGACTGATGCACTACATGTGTAGGGTATGTACCTAGTGACTGACATAATACATGTGTAGGGCATGTACCTACTGACAGATGCACTATATGTCTAGGGCATGTACCCACTGACTGATGCACTACAGGTGTAAGGCATGTACCTACTAACTGATGCACTACATGTGTAGGGAATGTACCTACTGACTGATGAGCTACATGTGTAGGGCATGTATCTACTGACTTATGTAGTACAGGTGTAAGGCATGTACCGACTGACTGATGTAGTACAGGTGTAAGGCATGTACCGACTGACTGATGTACTACAGATGTAGGGCATGTACCTACTGACTGATGCCCTAGATGTGTAGGGCATGTACCTACTGACTGAAGTACTACAGCTGTAGGGCACGTACCTTCTGACTGATGCACTACAGGTGTAGGAGATGTATATACTGACTGATGCTCTACAGGTGTAAGGCATGTACCTACTGACTGACATTCATAGGTTCATAGTTTAGTACTAAGCTAACTGCCCTTGCGAGCCATTTTAAGCTTAGCCAATTATCCCTTGTGAGTCTCAAACCCTGCGCCTTGTGTTTGTAAGGTAAACACCTTAGCCATTAAGCCACCCTCTCAACTCCCACCGGAATACAACAGTAGGGCATGGACCTACTGACTGGTGTACTACCGGTGTAAGGCATGGACCTACTGACTGGTGTACTACACGTGGAGGGCATGGACCTACTGACTGATGTACTACATGTGTAGAGCATGTACCTACTGATGCACTACATGTGTAGGGCATGTACCTACTGACTGATGCACTACATGTGCAGGGCATATACCTACTGACTGATGTAGTGCAGGTGTATGGCATCTATCTGCTAGCTGATGTACTACGTTGTGTACAGCATGTATCTTCTAACTAATATACTATATGTGTAGGGCATGTACCTACTAACTGATGTACTACATGTGTAAGGCATGTATATACTGACTGATATACTACATGTATAGGGCTTATACTTACTGAATGATGTACTAGAAGTGTAGGGCATGTACTTACTTGACTGATGCACTACATTTGTAGGCATGTACCTACTGACTGATGTAGTACAAGTGTAAGGCATGTACCTACTTACTGATGCACTACATGTGTAGGGCATGTACCTACTTACTGATGCACTACATGTGTAGGGCATGTACCTACTGACTGACGTAATACATGTGTAGGGCATGTACCTACTGACTGATTTACTACTGGTATAGGGCATGGAACTACTGACTGGTGTACTACACGTGGGGGCATGGACCTACTGACTGATGTACTACAGGTATAGGGCATGGACCTACTGACTGATGCACTACATGTATAAAACATGTACCTACTGATGCACTACATGTGTGGGGCATATACCTACTGACTGACATGCTATGTGTGAAGGCATGTACTGACTGACTGATGCACTACACGTGTAGGGCATGTATCCACTGACTGATGTACTACATGTGTAGGTCATATACCTACTGACTGATGTACTGCATGTGTAAAGCATGTACCTAGTGACTGATGTACTACAGGTGCAGGGCATGTATCTACTGACTGATGTACTACATGTGTAGGGCATGTTATCTACTGAGTGATGTTCTACACTAATAGGGCATGTATCTATCTTTTTTAATTTCTCCAAGTCTTTTGAGTTTCTAATAGTATGACAGGAATGGACCCCATTCCTAAGTCAAAGTATGATTAAAGTTCATGAAATTAGTATTGTTTCAGTCTTTGATGTCAGCCAAAAGTGCTCTTTGCCGCACCTGTAATGACTCCTCCTGCAATTCATATGGAGTTACATGTATTGATAGCCTGTCTCAATATGATTGTAGATTCTTTTTTATAAGACCCATTGCTCCTATTACTATTGGAACTATCTGGGTATCTTTCATCCACACTGCTCTCGTTTCTGCCTGCAAATCCTGATATTTTATGACTTTCTGTCTCTCTGAATGCAAGACACTGTAGTCACTGGGTGTGGCGATTTCAATAATCAATGCTACATTTGTCTTCTTTTCATAGACCACTATATCTAGTTTTCTAGCATCTGTCTTTTGTACCTACTAAGTGCTGTACTACATGAGTAGGGAATGTATCTACTGAGTGTTGGGGTCTGTAGTAGATAACCGAAATGATAAAAAGAGCAAACACACTTTTATCGACACATAAAACACAAACTCACTAAACACCGAAGTTACGGAACAGCGATTTTTTTCCCAGGGGAAAAAAACGCTGGGCCATTCTTGGAACTTTGCCATTTTCTCCACTGTGGTGCGATCTCATAGTTGATGTATTTAAGTAGGGGGGGCTGGCGTGGTGGGTGAAGTCCCCCAGTTTATTTTGTGTCTTAAGTGTTTTTTTTTTCTTTTTTGGAACAGCGGTTTTTTTTCCCTGGGTGAAAAAAATTGCTGTTCCTTAACTTCGGTGTTTAGTGAGCTCATGTTTTGTGTTGCTAAAAGAGCGTTTGCTCTCTTATCATTTCTGTTATCTAATATAGACCCGAGTGTTGTACTAAATGAGAAGGGAATGTATGTATTGAGTGCTATACTATGTGAGTAGAGAATGTATCTACTGAGTGTTGTACTACGTGAGTAGGGAATGTACCTGCTGAGTGTTGTACTACTTGAGTATGGAATGTATCTACTGAGTGTTGTACTGCGTGAGTACGGACTGTATCTACTGAGTGATGTACTATGTGAGTAGGGAACCTACTGAGTGTTGTACTTGTTGAGTATGGAATGTATCTAATGAGTGTTGTACTACTTGAGTATGGAATGTATCTACTGAGTGTTGTACTGCGTGAGTACGGACTGTATCTACTGAGTGATGTACTATGTGAGTAGGGAATGTACCTACTGAGTGTTGTACTTGTTGAGTATGGAATGTATCTACTGAGTGTTGTACTAGTTGAGTATTGAATGCATCTACTGAGTGTTGTACTACGTGAGTAGGGAATGTACCTGCTGAGTGTTGTACTACTTGAGTATGGAATGTATCTACTGAGTGTTGTACTGCGTGAGTACGGACTGTATCTACTGAGTGATGTACTACGTGAGTAGGGAACCTACTGAGTGTTGTACTTGTTGAGTATGGAATGTATCTACTGAGTGTTGTACTACTTGAGTACGGAATGTATCTACTGAGTGTTGTACTGTGTGAGTACGGAATGTATCTATGAGTGATGTACTACGTGAGTAGGGAATGTACCTACTGAGTGTTGTACTACACGTGTAAAGCATGTATCTACTGACAGCTGTATGGTAGTTCACTAAAATGCAACTTTCATTTTTATTTTTATTACAGCTTTTTGTGCTGTCTGTAGATCCAAAACAGCCAGTACTTATATTCATACATTGCATAAAAAGCTGCTTGGACAATGGCAGCTGGTCAGTGTATTATTAATGTATAAACCGAGGCTCCCCAAGATAAAATGAAACATATGTAGTAATAGTAATGAAATAAAATTCTACATACACGTAGAACAGTTGATCTCTTTGAGCTGCTTTCTGTAGGTGTATGTATTGAAAGTATTATGTAAGGTAGCTTATACTTCAGGATCAGCTGTTTTAATGTGCATATGTTTATTTGTTTTGGTTAGCACCTTTTTTTGCTTTTACATTTTTTTACATGGTTTCATTTTATTTGCATTGAGCAGTCTCTGCTTCCATGGAGTACTGCTTATGTTTTGCTTGGCCTTTGTTTTGCAGTTCCTATTCTCATTTATGTCAGTAAAGCTGAATTTACATTAGCCATGCTCTCACTGCACTTCCCAATCAACATTCATGTTTTTGAATACTAAATTGATTTTGTTGTGTAATATTTGTTAAACTTTTCAACTAACAAGGCATAGTCTTTAGACTGAAATTTCCTGATGATTGTAACAGAGGCGAAGTCGACAGCTACTCCGGTGCAAGGTGTTGGGGTGGGACAGGTAGATGCTGATAGGGAATAGTATAGTGTTGGCCTTCAGAAATGAAAGCAGGTAATGCATTTCTGGTGAGACCTGAGGTGCTTTGCATGTGCTGTTTAGCTGATGCAAGATGCTACTTACATTTGTAGCAAGCAGTTTGCTGGTTTTCAAAGGAAAAGAATCTTTGGTCCTCAAATTAAAGCTGGTGGTGCCCAAATGGGGAATGTCACATAGTGTCAGAATACCTAGCTGTAGTTCTGAACTGAAACAGGGCTTATCTGTAGGTTAGATTGCTGTATTATCTCTCTCTTTCCCTGTGTGTGTGTGTGTGTGTGTGTGTGTGTGTGTGTGTGTGTGTATGTATATATTTATACACGTATGGGTGCGTGTGTCTGTGTGTATATATATATATATATATATATATATATATATATATATATGTGTTTATATATATATATGGATTCACTTCAGAATCCCAAAATTCTGAAACATCGAATTTCATATGATCGAAACCATATGATTGATGTTTTTGGAATATCAAAATTCTGAAACAAATCAAAAAAACAAACAATTTAAATGTTTCTGCAAGGGGGGCAAGCCCCCCTGCACCCCCACACCCCCGCTACTTAAATATTCCAACTCTGAGATCGGATTACAGCAAGGGAAAGAGAAATCTCCCATTCCACGCTGTATGCACATTTCCGTTCACAATGTAAGTTTGATCATATGGTCTCCACCATATGACATTCGATCTTTCAGGATTTCGGCATTGTGAAGTGTTCCCATATATATATATATATATATATATATATATATATATATATATATATATATATATGTTTGTGTGTGTGTATGTGTGTGAAAGAGAGAGAAATGTGCATGTGTGTATATGCATATATTTATATATATATATATATATATATATATATATATATATGTATATGTATATATATATATATATATATATGTATATATATATATATATATATATATATATATATATATGTATATATATATATATATATATATATATATATATATATATATATATATATATATATATATATATATATAGGAGTGCTACAGAATCCTGAAAGCCCCAAACCCTGAAAGCTCAAAATACTGAAATCTCAAAATCCTGAAAACACACAGGATACCAACACTCGCTATATTCCAGCACAAGTACATACAGAAAGAATTAAAACACAAGCAATATTACTATTCTCCAAGTATAAGCAGGGGGCAAGCTGGCCTACACCCCCTATGTGGGGGGCTGCACCCACCACACCCTCTGCTACTTACATTTATCAACTCCAAGATTGCACTTAGTGTAGTGAAGTGCAATCTCGGAGTTGATATATTTCAGTAGCAGGGGTTGTGGGGGAGGTGCATATAGTTGAAGGATAATATGTTTCTGTATGTACTTGTGCTGGAATATAGTAAGTGTTGGTATCCTGTGTGTTTTCAGGATTTTGAGTTTTCAAGATTTTGAACTTTCAAGATTGTGGTCTTCAGGATTTTGAACTTTCAGGATTCTGTAGCGCTCATATATATATATATATATATATATATATATATATATATATATATATATATATATAAATATATGCATATACACACACATACACATTTCCCTCTCTTTCATACACACACACATATACATACATATATATATATATATATATATATATATATATATGTAAGTGTTTGCTGCTGATTTAGACGTATATCTCTCAGCTGTCCAGATTTTCACAGAATGTACAGACTTTCGCCACATATTTTTGGTCTATTCCTCATAAAACTTGTGATTTTCTGGATTTTTGTGGCAAGTCAGTGAGGACTGAATTCATTAAATATTGACAGGCATTTGAGTTTCAGACTTGCCGTTCTTCACAAACTGAAGATGGGGTTGTGACTGGCCTACTGTTTTAGTGTAGGATCTGATTTTAAGATAACAAGAAAACTATATAGAAGGGTCTAGCCAGTGTCTGATTGCTAGTTATACAAGTAGTCCCTGATACTGTGTGCATCTGTGAGACTGCCAAATATGACACCAGTGTAATAGTCTTGTCCTTACCCTGCTTTTGTTAACGTGCACTGATCTATTCTGATCTTGCTCAGATAATTATTTCCAGCGAAGATACTAATTTATTCTCAGAAAAGAGTGAAGTTTTCAAGTGATACTGTTTGCCTATTTTAAAGAAGTCTGTTTTTGCTTTTTTTTTTAATGTAGAAAACTACAACTGTTTTTGTAATAACTGATAAGTGCTTCAAGCTGCCTGGCTGTTATTTTATTTGTATTCCATCCAAGCCTTGTACTGTAATTTAAAGACATTCCTTGCTTGTAGCATGAGTCAAGCAATTAGTTGGTCTTTTCCAGTTCTGTGTTTGATGGGGCTGTACTTGTTTTATATGGCAGCAGCTACGTTCTGAAAATATTCAGGATCCACAATCCCATGTGTTTGGGAGATGGGACTTTTAACATCACTCATAGGAAAGTTTTTAAAAAGGGAGAAGAGATTAGTAGTGGTACAGAGTCCCTAGTTTTGATGTGTGTGCACCATGAAAGTGGTAGTCACTGTAAAGTTGTCAGTGAGAATTAGCTGTTTGGAAAGAAATGTAATTGTTCTACCAGGTTTGTGTGTGTGTGTGTGTGTGTGTGTGTGTGTGTGTGTGTGTGTGTGTGTGTGTGCGTGCGCTAGGATCCAGTCTAAACTGGACTGGTTTCCGATCATTTGGCTAGGTCTTGTGAGTAAAAATGTAAGATGAACAAGTAATGGAAACTATTACCATGCTGTCCCTGTTTAACTTGAAATCTCTTCATTGTTAATGACTTTTTATGTATGAGAAGCAGGCACCTAAGTTAAAACCCTGAGAACAAAATGACAGAGCTGCCACTAAGGTGAGATGACAAGGACAGCTGCCCCAGTTACAAGCTGTCACATGGCATGATCAGCAGGTGTTGAGTCGTAGTTTCATAGGTAGGTACTAGGCTATAGGCCCTAGGGCCTGTGTAAGTCTAGCCAACAAGGTTCCCTGGCTTTTGCCACCCAAGAAATTATTTTCCTGTGCCCCTGTTGAGCAGAGCCACAGAAGTGATCCCCGAGGTGAATTTCCTATTTCCCATCCACTCATCAAGATTTTTCTTGAAGAGTGCTAATGAGGAACTCTGCTTGACATAGATAGGTAGCTTGTTCCAGAGTATGAGAAGTCTCTTGGACAGGAATATATCCCTCCAGCATGTTCTGTTCATTGTGGTGACAAGGTGTAGGTCCTTAGAGAGTTGATCTCGGAGGCGTTGGGATTTCTTTAGGTGTAGCATGTCCAACAGCTCTGGGTTTGACATGGCTTTGTGTGTTAGGCAGAGATCACCTTGGTGCAGGTGATATGCTATGGTGTGGAAGTCCAGTAATGGCACTGATTTATGATGCCAATAAAATAAAAAGGCCATTGTGGGTGTCAGCCTAGTAAACACCTATGAACCTAAATGTTGATGCTGCATTACTGCATTTACAACTTGGCTGAAGTGTTTAATGTGAGTTGAGCGTATGTGTGTGTGTGTGTGTGTGTGTGTGTGTGTGTGTGTGTGTGTGTCTGTGTGTGTGTGTGTGAGAGAGTGTTAGCTACTGTAGAAAGCAACATAGCATTTGATACAGTTTCAGTAATGGATATCTTTTTTTTTTTCTTTCCAAGTTTGAGTTGCATTGTGCCAGATGAGCCTAGCTACAGCTCTGCAAGCAGAAGATGATCCTTGTTTAGAATTAAACTTTGCATAAGAGGCCTTAGAAGAAGGTGCATTGTCGATTTTTGGGGGGAGGACGTTACACCACTCCACCTCAGAGAAAGTGCTGGAAGAAAGTAACCCCAAGTTAATAGACGTACAATTAACCTCCGAACAGGCTTTGTGCAGAATGAATGGAAGACTTACGTTGTCGTCTCCTTGCACAAAGGTGAGATGATGTACCCGGAAAATTTTGGACCCTTAAGCTTGACCATCCTCAACTATTAGGCTCTGGAAATGATAATGACATTGTTAATAAATAAGGACGTAGGTAGCCTAGGAACTCACAACCAAAGCCAGTTTGGTTTTGTCACAGGCAGATTTGCCTACTTAAGCTGGATCACTTCTTCAAGAAGGTTACTAAAGAAATGGGTGATGGCAAATCAGTGCACCCCACACATATATACACCTCACAACGGCAGTTAGCTCTATCCCACAGTATTATTGGTAAACTACCACAGCTATGCTTTAATCCTTAGTTAATCCATTTGATAGGAAAGTGCCTCACAAATAGAACCCAAGAAATTTGGATGGGCTGCCGTTCTTCCTGCAAAATGCCAATTAGTAGTGGTGTTCCCCAGGGTTCAATCCTTGGGCCATGCTTCTTTGGGGGGGTCTACTTTATTCCCGTGAAAGCTGAATTGGTCGAATACAATTTGCGTGAACCATAACAAGCAAAATGGGAATACGTCGAACGCACTAAACTGCGAAATTCGAAATCTCACTCTCTCATAGTTGGCCAACCCCACCATCCACAACATGCTACCTATCAAAACACAGTAAAACAAAACACATGCACACACTAACCAAAACCCTGCTTCTAACCCTAAAGTAACGCACCAAAACCCTACTTCTAACCCTACACTAAACCCTACAAACACAACTATCTATGCACTATCCTTAACCCCTCCCTAAACCTAAGGTCCGTAACTACCGCACAATTACCCTACTGAACTATACCCAAACAAACTAAATATTCCACACACATACACTTAACAAAACCCTACACTAAACCTTACATACACTACCTATCTATCTATGCACTTACCTTAACCCGGACCCTAACCCTACGGTCCGTAACTATCGCACACTTACCTTAAGGAGCTATTCCGCAGACAGGCCAACTATGCAAATTTGATATTTCCACTTTCGCTGTTTAGTGCATTTGACGTACTCACGTTTCACATGTTATGTGTCACGCAAATTATATTTGACCGATTCGGCTTTCACGGGAATAAAGTAGACCCCTTCTTTGGCACTTACTTCTCAGAAGTCAAATCTACTGTTATGTATTTATGGCTGACCAAGTGTACAGATGACTGTAAACTTGGTGCCATCATAAACTCCCCAGAAGACATCAAGATCCCCCAAGACTGGCTCTCCCAAACCAGTATCTGGTGGCAAAATCATGAATGAAAACTGTGTGCCCAAAAAGGTATAATAGTATCTTTTGGCAAGTGAGAAGTTCTTGTAACTATCACATTGACAACACAACACTGAAAACTGATTCCATTGATTCCCAGGTCTCTATATATTGAGACAATGAACTGCTCTTCAGTCACCATGTGTCCACTATTGTAAGAAAGTCATTTTTTATTGCACAGCTTCATAAGGGTCTCACATCTGAGTCCATGGATGTGATCATTTTACTGTAGTGTGTGCTAATCAAGAAAGACAATTAGTGAGTATAATTCACCTTTTGTTATGTACATGCCCAAACATCTGATACAACCTGAAAGCCCACAACATTTTCTTACTAAGAAATTCAAAGGCCTAAATCATAAACACTATGTGGACCACTTCAAAGTCGTCCTTCTCAGTATCATAGAGGCAATTTAGAGATGATCCTGGCCTCACTTACAGACCCTATCTTGTCAGATCTGCTGCACTTTCACAAGTCCAGTCAGCTCAAGAGATCTAAATGTCTTTTGCAGCATAATCAGAGTATGTTGTAGTGACAGATATGTATCAAAGAGAATACCACTTGTTGGGAATAATCTTCCTCTCCACATAAAACAAAATGAGTCTCTTACTCTATGCAGATGTAATCTGGATGAATGGATGGATAACTGTAAATTCATCCCTGGTTTAGCACACGTCATGGACAGGAGCATGCAAATGTTCTGCTCATCTCTGGGTTGTTTGTACTTAAAATATCAGGGCTAAAAACTTCATGGGAATGCATGGACAGGCTTCTAAAGATCCTCCTGGATCAATAGCCTAGTAAGTACCTGTGAACCTATTAAAAGAGCATGATGGGAGGTGATACTTAAGTAGAGCAAGACCGAATGTAACCAAGGCTGTGGGAAGGATAGTGACCAGAGGTATTCCAGTAATTCTTACCCATAGCTTGAGTTAAAAATTGACCTTTTACATTAAGTAAGTAAAGGTATGGAAAAATGAGCATAAATTACTACTGTCAAAGCCTCATAGACCATAGACACTATTTAGGTGGTCACCTTGGGATGGACAAAACTAATTTGAGAATACTATCCTGATTTTGCTGGCCAGATATAATGAATGAGAAAGAACACTTCTGTGCTTCTTGTCCATAATGTCAGAAAACTACACCTAGTCTTGGATATAAAAAGTTGTTTAATTCCAGTGCCTGATATAGAGGTGCCAATTAAATGGTTTGCTGTAGACATCATGGGGTCACTAGCAAAATCTAAAATGAGTGTCAGCTTTTATTAGTCTTAATGGACATCCTCTGAAAGTTAAGGACCAAGAAAAATCCTCTTTTAAACTGTAGCAAGTGGCTTGCTACAAATGTAACAAGTGGCTTGCTACAGTTGAAATCCTATGCACAAAGAGCTCCAGCACTTCAGCCCCGACTGTAGGTATAGTATTGCATTAATTTCTAAATGCCCGTACCCCACTGTAACACCAGGATGATCTGGTGATCACACTCTCTAGTACCCTGAGGCCAGAAGAACAGAACCATTTTCTGACAACCCCCCCCCCCCCCCCGACTGTTTATGCCCAGGGCAGACTGCACCTACAGTCTCAATCTTGACTCAATACTGAACCAAACTTCCTGAGGCAGTACCATTATGGAAAGCTAGTGCCAAGGCTTCTACCAGAAAACTGGTGCTGTTAGTCTTCAGTGTGTGGGTATACCTGTAGAAGTACATTCTGACCAAGGCACTCCCTTTATGTAAAGAATAGTGCTTCATTTATGCCAGCACTTTAAAGTCATCAAACAGTTAAAACACATCATTCTGCATACTGTAGACCTATGGATGAGTAGAGAGATTTAATAAAACATTGAAGTCCTTGCTAAGCAAAGTTATTGATCCAAATAGTAAAAAAAAAATGATATAGTTATTACCCTACTTACCGCAGAATCATGGTGATGCAATGACTTTTTTGGTACAAATCCACATCACTAAAGCCATTTTCAGTAGTAAAGAAGAATTTTGTTTTGCTGGTGGTAAGTTTTCTTGCAGCATATGTGGGGAAGACCCCCATTCCACCAGCTTATATATGCTCACTCTACAGTCTCACGACAATGCAAAAAAAAGGCAACCTCAGTGATTGCTGAATGTGGTTTTCAGGAGTGTGGATTTGAACAAGTGGCTGTCTGACTGATTGCCGTTGACACATCAATGAGTGTCCCTTGTTTTTTGCAGTCAGAGTTGTGACACACACTTTAGCTGGGTTTAAGCCATGTGAACATTTATATGGCAGGGATCCAAGAGTGGTGCTTGAAATTACTAAAGAATCTTGGGAAGAAGACAAAAGGATGAATTTAATAGTGGTACACAATACTGAGTTAGTCTGCTTCCCAGTAGTACTCCTTACTCAGCCCAATGGAATGATCAGGTTCTGTAATGACACTAGGAAACTTATGAGCATATTAAAGGTTTAATAGTTATTCTATACCTAAAAGAAGTGAATTAATAGAGAACCTAGGAAAGGCCATACACTAGACAAACTTGACTTAACAAAAGTACCATGTACGCCTCTTCCAAAGGAAAGGTGTCCTTTGTAACCCTTGAATGTCTGTTTCAGCACACAGGGTTGCCATTTAGCCTACCGAGAGTCGCTGCCGCCTTTCAGAGGTTCATGTGTACAATATTGATCACTCCCACTATGCTGTGCATTCCTGGATGGCATGGTCACTCATTCGGAGATTTGGAATTTCCCTTACCAAAAGTGCAGTTTGTGTTAGAATACATAAGGCAGACAGGTAGGCAGGCCAGGTTTACTGTCAATGACAAGAAAAATAAACTGGGTATAATGAAAACTAAGCATCTGGAATACCTTAATGGAAGAGGTGTGCTAAGACCACAGCTACAAAAAAAAAAAAAATAGAACCCGTAAAAACTGGTATTAAGCATGAGGTTCCAGGAGGAGGGTCCTGGTGTAGAGGAGTTTTTTTTCCTCCAACAACAGTTGTAAATGGAGGCCGTTTAAGTGGTGGCAGTAACCTTGTCTTGGTGTCTTGAAGAAGCATAGTCATGTTGGACACAGATAAACATTTTGTGTTTTCAAGCACCTTGAAGTGCTGTGTAAGTGTGTCTGCTAAAAGGATGAGTCCTACAGATCCTGCTTTCTAACACTAGAATTAGTATTCTGAGATGAATGTCATGCTAGAAAATGTAGATTACTCCACTTTCAGTAATATGATATTTTATGCTGTATCTAATCTTGCTGTGGGTGCAGAAGGCTTTAGTAGTGATTGCATTTGTGTGTGCTATAAATAAGATGAAGTATTGACTTTAAGACCTAGATATTTATATTTGCTGATGTTAGGAATGGTATTCCCTTTGTGGTCAGATATTTGTAAGGGTGGAGTAGTAGGAACTCTTTGCAGTAGAGAAGACCACCCCATTGGTTTTCATATGCTTAATTAAATTGTTAGAGGAGGACTAGATACAGAGTTTGTTTTGTAGGTCCATGTGTGTGTTTTGCTGTAAATTGTAAACTGGTTTTCAAGGTCATACAGATTTAGTGCTATCATTTTCTGATGGTCAACATTGCTAAGATTTTTTGCACTTTCTAAAAAGATGAGACTTGTTAGCCCTTGCTATTAAGCAGTATATCAAGACGGTGTTGCAGAGTTGTGCAGGTATTATGGCATACGCTAAACACTTGATGGTCAGCAAAAATCTATGACTTCCGTGCAGTCTAAAAAGATGACACCTGTTAGATCTCTCTTGTTCATATACTAACAAGTCTATCTGAAAGGGCAGTAGCGTCGCTTAGGTACAGTGACCTACTCTAAATACTTGTTTTGGTCAGAGATCAGTTTGTCGAAATGGAGTTTTGGTCAGTGATCAGTTTGTTGAAATGGAGTTGGATTTTGATCTGTGAAGTCACTTATTTTCCAAGTATTTTAGACAGTGGAGAAAGCACTTTAGATAGGCCTGAATAAGTTTTCCTGCCTTATGCCTCCTTGCTTTGGAAAGGGTATAATGTTTATATTTTCCAACGGTAGGGGGTCTGTGCCAGTTTTTAAGGGAGTATCGCTAACATGTTAGGGATACTGCAATGAGTGGATCACAGACTTTGAGGAGTCTGGTGCATAAGCCAACAGATGCAGGCTGTGTCCATAATGTGTGCTATCCAAAAAAAAAAAAAAAAAACACTTATTAAGAGACCAAAGAGAGCTGAACATATGTAGTGAGGCCAGATTACTGATCAGCTGTATAGGCATTTGGGTTTATTGAACTTATCAAACATTCAATTAAACATGCTTCAGTTTAATAGAAATGTCAAAAAATGAATTCATCAGAATTGTGTACTCTGGGAGGCTTGTTTAATTTTGTGGAAAGGTGTTGATATTTATTTTTGACATTTAATTAATGGAAAATCAACTGGGTAGAAGCCCATTTTCAGAGGAGGCCTGGGGAGAAAAGCAATGCCTTTTATAAGCATCTTACTGTTTGTCCTAACATGCAGCTTAAATTTGTTGTACTTGAACAGGTGACACAGGACGCCAGGGGGGGAGACTGGGAGACACGTCTTGAGTATAGGGAGCTCCTATGGCAACTAAGATTGAATGCTACAAGGCCCCCTGGCTTGAATGAGAATATCATCATCACTACTGTGCTCAGGCTTAGGAAGGCTAGGCTATAACCAAAAAATAAATGATAGGTTTAAAACAATTCCAGCAGGTGTCATAAGCATGTATTCACCTTATCACATTTACTTTATCATAAATATTTACAATATTTAAAATATTTACAACATTTAAAAGTTTATTTAATTTTTTTATTATACATTA
The DNA here is from genome assembly GCF_019279795.1 of Protopterus annectens. Lineage (NCBI taxonomy): Eukaryota > Metazoa > Chordata > Ceratodontiformes > Protopteridae > Protopterus > Protopterus annectens. The sequence continues at coordinate 435,548,180 of NC_056730.1, forward strand.
AGTAAGGTTCTTACTCAATAAGAACCCTTTAATAATTTTTAAATGTTTTTCAAATGTTTAAATTATGTCTTTTTAACTACTTATTAGACTAATTGATCAAGGTATCATGTGACTATAAGGGTTACATTTAAATTTATGTTACATTGTACACTTTTTATCTTGATAAAGCCTGGTATTAACCAGGCGAAAGCACTTGATTCACCTGGTTCTGAGGTTAAATAAAAGTTTTTGTTTTTTATTCATTATTTTTTGTTGTCTGATTCTCCTTTCTGTGGAGTGTGTTTGGATTTAGCAACCAAATTATTATAAAACATTTTAAGAACAGTACTATTACAGTCTTCAGAAATAAAGCAGAATATGTCAGCAGTTTAAATAATTATAACAGATTAGACATGATATACAAACATTGGTTAAGAATTGATACACGGTATATGACAATTATTTAATATTTAGAGACATTTTTTGATTGTTGATATTTTAGATCACAATGAACAAGTTAGGCCAAAACCGTACATTAACACATTCAAGCCTATAGTGCCATTTTTGTATATTTCCATTTCACACCCATAGTTCCTTATGGTATTCAGACACTTTTTGGATTTGGATTATTTAACTAAGTGATTTACTAGCTGCTAATTGGAAGTATTAGAAAATGCAAGGAGTTGTTAAAAGATTGACACTATGATTGTTTATCTAGGATATCCTGCAGTAGAAATTAATCATTGTTTTCTACTTGTTATTCATATTTTCATTTTTATGTTCATATGTTCATAACTCAGACCAGTACATATTATTGAGGGGTGTGGTGTGATATACTGCAGTGAGAAACCTGACAATTCATTGCCAATGTCCATTTGTATAACACTCAACCTGAGACACTTCTAGTTGTTTATTAGTAATTATGATAATAAACAGTATTTCCATATGTACTTAATACTTCAAAAAACAACTGACTTACAGACTGTTTTATGACATCAGGTGAAACCTTAGATGATGTTGATTAAAACTACCTTTGATATTTGCACTGTAGATTGCACATCTTGGGAGTTATTCAGTGTTGTTTGTATTGCTAATTATACAAGTAAGCATATGTTTTCATATTTCTGTAAATATCTCAATAAACATGCACTCCTAGAAAAATTTCTTATTGCCATGTTAAAGCTTACGTGTGGTAAAATAAAAATGGTCTAACAATACAGGTCTAGGTTTTACAGTTTCCAAGATATGATAATTTTGTTTATGAAACTTTAGCAAAACACCTAATTTTGGGTTTGCCCAGATTATAATATATTATACAATTTACAGAAAGACTGTGAATGCACTTAGTGTAAAGAACACTCCTTAGTGATAACATTGTTATCTGTGCATTTTTATTGCTACAAAATATTTACATTTATTTATCTTATGCTTTTTAAGTTTATTTTTCAGAAAATGCTCTGGAATGCAGTAAACGTTTAGGCTGCCAGAGATGTGACATTCTACACCACATTGCTGACTTATTCACCTTTTATTGAAGTATGCTTTTACCACACTAGAATAGATCCTTCATGATCAATTAGTTATCTTAATTAAATGTTGTGGTAAAAGTGTATATAGTAACTACTTTATAAGTAATACTTTTGCTGAGTTTAGGCTGAAGCATTACCAGGACTGTATTTTAATGTGCATGTGTTAACTTTCTTGATGTATTTAATTTATTTATTTACTTACATGTTTTTGCATGGAAGAAAAGTGTTACTACTTCCTAAAACAATTCTACACGTACTGAAATGTATATACTATGTAGTGACACATTTTTTGTTTGGATAATAAACTTTTTTCTGTCTTTCTTTCTTTCTTTTCTTTTTAAATTATAGAAAAGCAACAGTCCTCATTAAATATCTTTGGAAAAAACAGAGCTACACCTTTCACTGCTGTAACATCTCATCCAGTCATGCTTATAGGAAAGGATGAAATTTATACAAACTGTATGGCGGTGGATGAGGTAAGGGGCTTCTGTTCTGGTCATAACAGTGTAATTATGAGCTGCATTTAATGGTTAGTCCAGTGAAACAGTCAGCTACGTGTATGTGGCAGCAGAGTGAATTTTACATATATTGTGATATGAGATGCCTCAAAAATTCAAAAGAATGTAAAGAAAAGTTCAAGCAGTGCCCACAAATATCTTTTACAGATAGTAAGCTTTTAACATATGGACATACACATCCTGGTGTGCACAAGAATTATTTTTACATACTACACCCTCCTTTGCAACACAAAGTAGAGCCATCACACCAGTTTAGACTTTTAAGTAGAAGACTTGTTACCCTGCAGTAAGTTACCTGTGCAGTTATGCAGTTCATATTGTTGTCATTATGTCTTAATGACAATATATATTTTATCCTGGTAATACACCACAACACTATGTGACCTTCTTTGTTGCCACTCAGCTTTACTTTTTGCAGTTGATACCCGCCCCCTTTGCTGTGTCTCTACTGTAGTGACCACAATAATGTCTTGTAAGTTTTACAATCTGCCAACCTCCTGCTACAGTCACATCACATGCAGCTCATTCAGTTAATGAAAACCACAGTCCAAGTTTGGTCTAGTATATGTTGACTTGTCTTTTGTACCTTGTTAGCGCATATTCCAAATCAGTGAAATGTATACCCTTACATTTGTTAGTGTGACTGTACTACTACCATCACAAAAGGCTACTGCTTCACATAAAATGTCTTCATATGGCACTTCTAAGACTGTGTTATTGGAGGTGGTCCCACTTGATCCTGTTTTTAAAAGACATATGTGTATCTTCTGCCATTTTTACATTCTTGTTTATACTCTTTGGAGTACAGTATGTGACCATAAATGTATAATGTGTTGACAAACACTTCTTGTTGTGCTGTGGCACCTAGAGAGCTCAATAAAATGTTCCAAGAATTCTAAATTTCCTGAATCACATCTCTGTCCAATGAGATCACTGCTGATGGGAAAGCTTTATTTCCCTCAGCTGCAGTCAGCTTGGAGTAATTTTTGCAAAAAAGGAGGATACTAAGACTGGAAAATGAGAATGAAAGGCATAAATGTTACCAGTTTTGAGATATTGTTTTAGAAATCTTCCTCATTGCTGTGAGCATTATGAAAAACTACTAAAGGAAGTTTTCCTTTAGGAAGCTCTCAGAATACATATGTAGTCGGACGGCGCAGTGGTAGAGTTGTCGCCTCACAGCAAGAGGTTCTCCGGTTCGATGTTCGATTCTTGGCTGGAGTGCCGTCTGTGCGGAGTCTGCATGTTCTCCCTGCGTTCGTGTGGGCTTCCTCTGGGTGGTCTAGTTTCCTCCCACGTCACAAAGACATGCATCTAGAGCTTTTCTCCCCAGGCCTCTGCTGAAAATTGGTCTTGTTCCAAGCCAGACTTTCCCAGTTAACAAATGCTAAATAAATAAATAGTACCCTTGATGAGAATGTCAGTACTTGACAAGTGCTGTACTATAAAATAGTTCCAAAAATTTTCCTTGGAAGTATGCATATTTTCAATTTTTTTGGAGGGCACACAGTATCCCAAGAATAATGTTTCACCTTGATTCTCAAAAATACTTGGTATGTTTGGCAGGGTGACTTTTCTTTGCTTATTGGGACATACTGCAAAAGGAGACTTTCATGAAAATGTTATAAAGATTAACACTGAGTAAGCAATACTCCACTGAATAATGCTGTCAAATATACCAAGTGGAAAATATATGTGAAAGCAGTGGACTAGACTGTATACTGTACTTTTGATAATATGATGCAGAAATAGGTAGTATAACCCATAGTGTGGAATGAGTAATCTTTCACTTAACCCCCCCTTTTACTTTCCTACTCCCAGGAAAATATCACTGTATTTGATCTTTGTATACTCATTCGGCTATTAGCAAACCTCTGCAATCTGTATACAGACTAACTATCTTTTTACTATGAGTATAACATTCTGTTTTAAATGCATATACATAAACTCTCTTGTGCATTAAGTTATACTTTGACTACCTGAATTCACTTTTTAAATCTGTGCCTTCATTCCTATCATACAGTATGTTGGATATCATACCCTTTACCATGTAAATAGTACTATATTGCTGTATTAAACTCTGTACTCACTAATGTCATACCCTTTACTATGTAAATAGGACTGTATTTCTGTGTTACACTTTGTATCGATAGTACTGTATTGCTGTGCTAGTACTCTCTTTCTCTATAGTACTGTACTCCTGTCATAAACTCTGTACTCACTTCTCTCAATATTAAGTTCTTATTTGAAAATTCTTCTTTTTTTCTTTTATGCTGATCTGTATTATTTACTTAATGTGGAGCTTATCTCCCCGGGCCTCTACTGAAAATGGACATGTATCCAGTTGGACTAGCCCGGTTAACAAATGTAAAATAAATAAATAAATAAACACACACTTGGAGTGACATTGTAGTACCAGAAACACTATATCTTTGTTTTCGTAAAGTATGTTTATGCCATAGTGGGTATACAGTACCTTTTGAGAAGTGGATTATTTTTTGTAGACTCTCAAGAATCCATCTTTGTTCTTCAGCATAAGTCATTCTCACTTTAATAATGAGGGGGGTGTATCTGTTTTATGGGTGTTAACTGTTTTTCTGTTATCCTGGTTTACGGCATTTGATATACACAAAGCTCTAAGATAGTTCTTTATGTGTTCTAGTTTTTGTGCAGTTCAGCTAAATAATACATAAACAGATTTTAACAGAGTACTGCTGAGGTTATGTGGTGTTGTACACGCTTATCATATTTTTTTAAAGTGAACATGGGTGAGAATAGTAAAGGGAGACAAGAAACGGGGGGGTGTTTCTAGAGGCAAGCTGATGCAGTACTTATAAATCTAAAAAAATTTACTAAAGAAAAAAAATATAAATAAAAAGATATATATACATATAGTTACACTGCAAACAAGCTTTCAAGCTAAAACACAGTTCAAACAAACCATTTAAATAACATATAGTCATATGAATATTAAGGGCTTCCTTTAAAATAATGTTTCTTAAAACTAGCCCTAAACTATTTAAAATGTGAAGCAGTTGTTGGTTAAATGTTGACACTACTGTGAGTATGTCTGTTATGTCTTGCTACTTATATTTGCTGCATAATGTTTTTATTGATATATCTGCTTTTACAGTTTTTTTTAAGGAAGCCTCCAGTGGTCACATAAGTAAATGATATTTAAAGGACTGTTACAGGCAGAAATTGAAAAAGATATATTTTTTATCTTACCATAAAATTCTACATAATTAAAATCTGTCAGCACCACAGTAACTACTTATTACTATTTTTTCCATATCCATGAATACTAAGCATCATTAGGACAGAAATGCTGACGTGATCTTGTTTTTTTTTTATGCCCATAATGCAATGTGGGGGGCAGCTGATGAGACTGCAACATCCAACACTGTATTCTTAGATCTTAGACCTATTCATGTAGAATAGAAGTAGTAATGAATGCTCAATAAAGATGTCCATGACCATTTTTGCATTTATTTTTACATGTGTTTCATATATATATATATGTGTGTGTGTGTGTGTGTGTGTGTGTGTATATATATATATATATATATCGTTCCCCTTCACAAGATCAAATTCCTATAAACTCGAAATTCATAACCCCGAAGCCAGAATCTCGAGTTTACAGAAACTCGAAAATCTGAAGGGGAAATAAAAAAAAACACCATTCTAATGTTTTTGCAGGTGGGCTTTGCCCCCCTGCACCCCCACACCCCCCTACTTAAGTATTCCTACTCCGAGATGGCACTACAGTGAAGGAAAGGGAAATCTGCCGTTCCACGCTATATGCATAAGTGCAAAACGGAAGATTTACCAGTCCTCCGCTATAGTGCGGTCACACTGCTCTGAGAGGACAGCTGCAAGGGTGCAGGGGGACCTAGCCCCCTGCAAAAAGGTAACTGAGCTCTTTGTTTTCTAACCCTAAACTTCCCATTCACAATTTCATGTGAATGGAAGTTTGAGATTCTGGTCTCGCGCTTATGCATTTCGAGCTTCCATTCATTCGATCGTGTGAAGTGGAACCATATAGATATATATATACACATATATATATATATATTTATATATATATATATATATTTATATATATATATATATATATATATATATATATATATTAATTATATATGTATATATTTATTTATTTATTTCACATTTGCTAACCGGGTTAGTCCAACTGACTTTGCAAACAAACCCATTTTCAGTGGACACCTGAGGGAAAAGTCCCAGCAAATATAAGTAAAGATAAACATACAGGACAAAAACTATTAAAATTAACAATGCAAATATGAAATTAATTATAAAGAGAAAAACAAAAGAAAAAAATATGAACATTAGGGGTTGCACTGATAGCAGTGGTCTAAATTTGCTACATATAAGAGTAAAAACAAAAAGATAATTGTTGTTCAAAAGAAGGAAAATGTACAGAAATTGATAGGAATTGGGGGGGATAAATAGTGTGGAGAATGGGAAGGGGGAGAGAAAGGAGGGGCTATAGTAGTAGAGCCAAGGGTTTAGGAGGTTAGTTTAAACAGAAGTCACTAACAGAGAAAGAAATGAGATGCAACAGGTTATACAGTAGTACAGACTAAGACTACCTGTGGTCAAGGCAAGGGCATCATTTCAAGTTTAGTAGGTGGGATTTAAGCTCCTTTTTAAAACAGGGAAAGGAAAGGTTGGATCTAATATGGAGAGGGAGTTTAGTGAAACAGATATATAATTTTGAGAGACTACATATATATATATATATATATATATATATATATATATATATATATATATATATATATATATATATAGATAGATAGATTAGAAGCTCAGATTTCCCCATGGCATGATGCACGACCAAGAAAGTCTTAAAACAAAGCATGTAGTTTATTCAGGAAAGCTAAGTACCAAAACAAAGCAGACCAGCTATTTTCACCTTAAAATTAGTGCTCATTTAAAATTAGGAATGCAAAGGCTGAGTATCTTAAGCCCAGACAGTCTGCTTCTTTCTAGAACCTTCATGAACTCCCGGAATGAAACTCACTTTCTGGATAAAGGGCGTCATCTACAGTTGATGTCAGTCTGGAGTTTATTGGATCAGGCATGAGGCATCAGAAACAAGAGTCGGTGATTGTTATTGATTACTTTGCTAATTTGGTGCTGTTCCCTACACTTGGGACTAATTTCTTAAGTGATGTTCTCCAATTGTTATTTGGTTAGAAACATCTTTCTCATTTCACATTACTAGCCTAAATTAGGTTAAAAGCATACTGAAGTTCTTAGCAAACCACAATATCCAAATGGATTTGCAGACAGTTTTTGAAAGTGAGTGATACTTTAATGCCTGTCCATTTTGTCTTTATTGTGTGTCTATCTTTAGGCATAGTTCTAACTTTCTGAAAATTAATATCTGTACTTCCCTTTCCAAGAATACCATGTCCAGTTATAGGCTCTCATAGACTCACATATTCTCTTTGAACCTTGACAAAACTGTTACAAAGAGCTGTATTAAAACTCAAGCAATTCACAAATCATTTTAAACACGTCCTTACCTGTGAATATTGACATGGATTCAGAAAAGGCAACATGATAGCTGAGTGAGAGCTATATTCACTAATGTCATGTACTATGTGATTGATCAGGGGTAATCAATTGATGCTGTCTTTTTTGACTTAACAAAGGCATTGCTTGTGTTTTGTGCAAAAACAGGTTCTCCATTCCTGTACCGTAATCTGTTTTACATAGGATAATGTAATTTGCTCTAAATTCTGGTTGTTTTGCTGCAGTGTTTGAAATTATAGTCTAGTCTTTTGTTTCCTTTCTATTAGATTCTGAGCTATGCTTGGAGTGTGGGTTAGTGCATTACCCTGGTAAATAAAACAAAGTCAACTCAAATAGAGCTAAGATACTAAGGGAACTTAAACTGTGTGGGCCTGAGTGAATTGATCTTTTCTGAGTCGAGGAGTGTCTTTTACATGCAGCTTTCAAGTGCAAACGAGTTTCTAATTATCAGACCACTAAACAGATGAGCTGTTCAGATCTCAGCATGTGTCCATGCTGCTCCCTTTATTTCCAAGTTTCGTAAGCATACTTTGCATTTGTAGCCTTGGCCTTAAATTAATATATATATTTATAGCTGATTTCTATTCCTGTTCAGTAGACATTCTGCTAAATGTATGAAGTCTGTATTCACCTGTAACTTGAGTGCAGTAAATGACTGGTTTCTGCAAAGAGGGCTAACCTGCAAATTTCATGGAAACAAAAGTAATGCTTTTGGCATCCTAAAGTAACTTTTCCATAAGAAATTTCTTTTTTTTTTCCAAAGGCAATACTAAAGAGACTAAAGAATAATTTTATTTATGTTGTCTTGCCAGTTCAAGCAATACTTTTCATTTGGCTTACATGTGAGTAAAATAACTGAAAACCAACAAATAAGATTAAAATTAACCAGGAAATCATTGTTTTCCTGACCAAGACTGCCAGAATTGTAGTAGAAAAGATGCATGCTATTGTGCCGCCCTTAATGCAATTTATCATTGTCTAATCAGGGTCAGGTACAAACATACAGACCTAGAAATTACTATGAATAAAACGGTCAGTTTGATTTAGATTGTCCAGTAGTAGATCGTCATTTTACTCTTCTGAATGCAATAGGTTGATTATTTTTGTGATTAAAACAACATATAGACCCAGGCAAACCAGAGTCTTCACTATATAATACCTGAAGGTCTATGGGAAATATGCAGATTACAACACATGAAGACAATCTCAAAGGCAACCACAGAATGAAAATTTTGTTACAATAAAAAAAGCATTTTTTCAGACAGCCAATGTGGTCTCAAGTGTCTCCGTGGGAAATATGCAAATTACCCCTTAAATTATTAAGTTGTCCGAAGGTCCATATAAACAGACTCCCAAGTTCAGAATGGTTATCCAACTATTCGAAGCAGCAACAGGAGCAGTAACTTCCGTACAACAGGAACATCCAGTCTTTATCATAGCCACGAACCATATCTCCTGCCTTCTGCCTTCCTCTATCTCCACCTAATGCACAAGACCAGAACACAACTTATCTCCTCTTTCTTAAGAACAGCAATACACTTACAATATGTAAATTGAACATCACTAACTTTGTAATGAACACTGAATTACATCAACTTTTATATTTATGTAACCTAGTCCTTAAGCCAACGAGGTCCGCTTCTCACATGAGCTGGAGGAATGTGAGGAGATTCAGGCATCGGTGTGGCTATAGATTGAAGCGGGAATTCTACTGGAGCATCTCTTGAAGCATCACTTATCTCAGGTGCACTTGACTTATCTGCCGAGAAGTAAGTGCATGGACCAATTTCCTTTTGAATTTCCACAGGTTGGGAAAATCTTGGATGTGCTTTTGGAACATGTAGCGGATTCTGAATTCACACCTTGTCCCCCTTTTGGAAATGAGGAAGCCGTGCTCCACGTTTAGTATCGGAATATTTTTTCATTTTCTCATGAAGAGAGGAAATCCTTTTACCAACAGTATCAGATTTCACCGGGCATGAAACAGGAGGAGCAAGGACAGTGAGGTGTGATTGTATTTTCCAGCCAAGAAGCAATTCAAAAGGGGAGACACCTGTAGTAGAGTGTGGTGTTTCACAATATACCTGAATGAATTTTGAGACAGTCTGTTTCCAGGATTTCACTTGTAAGATAGCAGAGTGTATGCAACCTTTGAGAACATGATGAAATCTTTCAGTAGTACTGTCTGCAGGTGGGTGGTATACTGAAGTATGTATGTGTTGTATATCTCTTTCTGCCAGAAATCTATGTGGACAGGCTCAGATCACTATCACTCTACTTGGTATGATACAGATTGCTCAGAGGTGATCTGTATCTTGCCTACAAGGCAATCTCAGACCTTGCTCAACTAGAGATGCTCCATATCTGTAAGTCTAACTCCTTGCACATTACCCAATCGAAAGGTTTAAATCTAATATTTGTCGTTAACAAAACCTGCTGGAGAGACAGGTTTGTCTCCCAGAAGCTGCCCCATTTTTGGAATAGACTCCCCATACACACCAAACAAAGTACATCGCTGACCCTCTTCAGGCACAACCTTGATAAGTGGATGGGAAACCACAGATTTATCCCAGGGGTTCTACCTGTGTCCCTCACTGACAGGAGTAATAGGTGCTGATTGAGGTTTCTTTTCCGGGAATAAACTCTTGTCTAGGCTTGTAAGGGCCACAGGGCTATTACTGTAATAATCTGCTATAATCCTAGGTTCCTAAATGCTGCAACAAAATCTGCAGAGATAACATGACATCCATTGTCTGATACAATGGTATGCAGATGTTCAAATCATCTAAAAACTGAAGTCAGGAAGTCTATAACATTTTGAGTAGTGACAGAGGCAGTGAAGGCAACTTCTGGCCACTTGCTGTGATAATCAGTGAGAGTTAGAATATAAAAGCAATTCCAGATAGCTGTTTTAAATGGACCCACTACATCTATGGACAGCTTTTGCCAAGGTTCAGATGGAAATGTAACAGGTTGTAAAGATGCCACTGAAGATTGGCAGTCTTGTCAGAAGATTGGCAAAGTTGACAATTTTTAACTTTGGCTGCAACCATTTCATCTATACCTGGCCACCAGTATTGCTCATACAGCTGCTGTTTGGTTCTCACCATGGCTTGGTGGCTTTCATGAGCAAACATCACCAAAGTGTTGCACAGCAAAAGAGTAACAATGAGACGAGTGCCACGGAACACAAACTTGTCTTGGGCACTGAGTTCATCTCATAATCAATAGTTTGGATCCATGTTTGTGTCCACTGCATTAAGAGAAGAAGGTCAACCACTGATAAGTTGGGTTCTCAGTGCAGACAACTGACTGCAGGAGACACAGGCAGAGGCAAATTCAGCAGGTGACAGGACAGTTAAAGCAGCAGACAACATTGCCACAAACTCAGGTTCACGTTCAGAAATGTCTACAGCAGTGGCAGGCAAAGGAAGCAAGAGAGACAATCAGCAATGTAATTCTGTGACCCAGGATGATAAGCAGCAGTATAGTTGAAAGACAGGAGTCATGCTGCCCAATGTACAATCTGCATGCCTGCCTGGTCAGATCCTTTGGAGGGCAGTAGCTTGGTCAATGCTTGGTGATCAGTACAGAGAGTAAATTTACGACCTCACAAATAAGTTCTTCATTTTTCAGGAGCCAAACACATCCAAGACCCTCTTTTTCAACTGCAGAATATTTCCTTTCAGCAGCAATAAGTGTCCTAGATGCAGGGCAACAGTCTCTTCTGTATTATTAGGGTGAACTAGAACAAGGACATCTCCAAGCCCATAATAGGATGCATCAGTAGAAACTACAGTAGGCAAATCAGGGTCAAATAAAGCTAAGGCTGGACTGTCAATCAGCCACTGTTTCACTGACAGAAAACTGTGCTGAGCTTCCTCAGAGCAGGAAATTGGCATATCTTGTTGGAGGCAGGTACGTAGGGATTCTACAATGATGGCAAAGTGTGGAATAAACTTGTTATACCAAGATGCAAGTCCAAGGAAAGAACATAGCTTGGAAACATTGGTGGGAGCTGGGGCACAGAGAAGAACCTCAAGGTGCTCCTGATCAGGCTGAATTCCTTGTGCTGTAACAGTATGGCCCCAAAAACACAAGCTGGCCTGTTGAAATTACATAGATTCATTTAGCCATAATTCGGCATCTTTTATGCATTTAAGAACTGCTTGAAGTGTTCAATCATGGTTATCATGTGTTCATCCCCACAAAATTATATCATCTCTAAATAGTTTGCAACATTTGGCAACCCCTGCAAAATTGTAGCAAACATCTTTTGAAAAGCAGATTGCGCATATGCTAACCCTTATGGAACCCAGCAAAACCTGAACAAACCGTCATGAGTAATAAGGACAGCAAGTCATGGCTGTCTTCATGAAGCAAAAGCTGAAAGTAAGGACTTTGTAAATCGATGGTAGAGAACACTGTTGTTCCTTTCAGCTATGATAGCATTTCATCAATGTGAGGAAGAGGAAAACTGTCCGTAATGATAGCTTTATTAGGGTCTCTCAAATCAACGCATAGGCGAATATCACCAGTCCTCTTTTGAACCACCACAATGGGTGAGACCCAGGGAGAAGGATCAGTTCTTTCAATAATCCTTGCTTGAAGAAGAAGACAATTGAGCTCTGCACTTAGATCCTGCCTAACTGACAGAGGTAAGCAATGTAATTTTTGTCGTACTGGAGTAACAGAATCTAATACTTTAACTTTGTGTATGAAGCCTTTTGCACAACCCAGGGTCAGAGAAGGTAATGGAGCTGTAGAAAGACACATGACAAGAACCAAGTTCGTGGTAGCAAATGGTAAGACAGTACTACCGTTAAAGCACAAATATAGACTCTTTATTAAATCCATGCCCAGCAAAGCAGTCCCAGACTCCAGAATGAAAACTGATGTAGAGCATGTGACATCATCTTTGGACACAGTAACTGGTAACCAGCCAAGTACAGGATGTGGAGCATGGGAATAAGTCACTAACTTAACTGAAGGTGGCAATAAAGGTTCCCCTTGAAAGTGTGCATCGTGTATACATTTAGGCAAAATGGATACTGGTGAGCCAGAATCTACAGTTAGATCCAGAAGTGCAGTACCAGTTGAAGTTTTCATTGTAACACTACAACGGATTCTGTCAGATCATGAAGGGTCACTAAGTAAAGGATCTGAAGCTCAAGTAAGGCAACTTCCTGCACAGAGCATGTTTGCAAAGAACGGCTAACACATGCGAAATGACCAGTGTTTCAGCAGTTGTTACATTTAACAGAAGCAGCAGGACAGTGTTTATCACTGGCAAGATGCTTATCAGACCCACAGTGATAGCAAGAATGAAAAGAGGCTGCAGAAGGCATAGCAGCTGTAGGCTGTGAAACAGGCAACGGCTTGGAAGAAGGCCTGTGGTGGTGGCGACCAGCAGCAGACACAGGTTGAGTTTGTAAAGTCGGTACCAGGACTGGATTATCACTTGATATGAACTTTGCCTGCTTACCTACAGCTTCAGTTTGCATAGCAATTGTAATAGCTTTATCCAAAGTCAAGTCTGGTTCTAAATGTAATTGTTTACATATACAATGACTAGACACATGTCCCACCAACTAATCATGTAACATTTCATCCAGTTTAGTATCAAACTCGCATTTAACTGCCAAGTCTTGTAATGAGGCTACATACTGAGAAATAGTTTCATGAGCAGCCTGAGCACTTTTTCTAAAACCATGCCGCTCAGCAACAACATTTCTCCATGGAGCAAAATAAGCTTGTAAAGCCCTAATGGCATCCTCCAGTGACATACTTTGGTTTGGAAGCATGTAAAACATTCTCTGACCTTGTGTTCCCAGACAGTGAAGAAGTGCCTTTTTGCATGCTTCCAGCCATTCATCTCCTGATGCACCAACAACCAGTACTTTATTTCTTTATTTATTTTTATTTCCATTTGTTGACCGGGAAAATCCGACTGGAAACAGGTCCTTTTTCAGCGGTGGCCCGGGTAGAAAAGCTCCACAATAAAAACAATTAATTCAAGTTACAAGAAGTGTAGGTAGGTTTTTGCTTAACAATAGTAGTAAACAGTTGTAGTTCAAAATGAATTATATACTTAGTTAAATGATAAAACACTTATATCATTGGTGCCATAAAGATGAGCAAGTATTTTAATAGTTGAGCTAGCAGCTATTACCTGTGAATAACAGTAGCTAAGATTGCAGCTGAGATATAGGTTTACAAGCAATGTAGTTGGCTGCAATCTGAGATAGTTAGTGGGGTGGAAGATTGGGTTTAGAGAGGTTGGGGTAGAGATGTTAGTGAGGTTTGTTACAGGGGCATGCCCAGTGCTCTTTTAGATGAGATTTAAGAGCAGCTTTGAAGTTAGTACGTGATGATGTAGAAGTTATAGTGTGAGGGAAGGTATTCCATAATTTTGCTATGGAGTAGGAGAAGAGAGCTTCTCCAGCAGAGTTCCTGGTTCTAGTTACCTGCAATTGATTTTTGTTACTGGAGCATAGTGGTCTGGTGCTATGATAGGGTTGGAGTAGATTTTGGAGGTAGGGGACTTTTAGAGGATGATTTAGTAGTTTGAGGGCGAGTGAGAGTTGGTACCATTGAAGGAGGTGAGGGAGTTCTAGCCAGCCTAGTTCAGTAAGTGATGTGCAGTGGTGGCTGCAGTAGTTTGCACCAGTGGCAAACCTTGCTATTTTGTTGTAGCAAACCTCGAGTTTACCTAACTCACTTTGCCTTAGGTTGGTAAATATTGGAGAGGCATAGAGTAGGGTGGAGATTAGGTGGCTATTTGCAACTGAAATTCTGGCTGTTTTGATGAGGAATTGCTTATTTCTGTATAAAGCTCCTAGTTTTTTGTGTACTTTTTTTATGGTTAATGAGATGTGGATGTCAAGCTTGAGGTTATTATCGACTTCAACTCCAAGTAGTTTGGTGTGGTCTGATGGGGGCGTGGTGTTGTCATTGGCTTTAATATTAAATTGGGGGGTGTTTTGATTGTGTTTGGTGGGTTGGAGGATGAGGAGGTTTGTTTTGTTTGGGTTAAGTATTAACTGTGCATCTGAAAGCCAAGTTTCAACTGAGGAAAAGGCTTCCTGTGTGGTCTTTTGAAGTTCAGGAAGGAAGTGGGCTGAGCAGATGATGGTGGAATCATCTGCGTACTGTATGAGAGAGGCCTGTTTGGTAGCAGAGGCTAGATTATTAGTGAATGTGGAGAAGAGTAAGGGTCCAAGGATCCTTGGGGAACCCCATTTGAGACAGGGAGTTGGGGGATATATCATTATGCCAAACAACGGATTGATGGCGGCCAGTCAGGTAGCTCTGGAACCAATTTGTGACAGATTGAGATAAGGATAGAGTACTGAGGACAGTGATGAGTTGTTTATGAGAGACCATGTCGAATGCTTTAGAAAGGTCTAGGAAAGTTGCAGAGGAGTAATACCTATTGTTTTTATGTTGAAGGATTGTGTTAATAAAAGCAACATGCAGAGCCATAAAAACAAAAATATGATCTGGAAAGCTAGAAACATGCTGGTACAATGCATTATGTTTTTTGTTCTGTCTAATAGATGACAAATGGTGCACTATTCTTGTTTTTAACTTACAATTAGTTTTTCCAACATAAAAACTCAGACCTGACTTGCAGCATGCCAAGTAAACCACATTCTCTGTATGGCAATCTGCATAAAACTCAAATGTGTATTTTATGTTTGTAACAGGAAGTATAAAATAATTTAAGCCATTCACATTTGAACATGCTTTGCAATGCCTACATGAAAAAGTCCCTGTTCTCATATGTGCAGAGGAAACACTGTTAGCCTTCTTCTTATTTTTTAACCCAGGTTCTATGCATAACATATCTTTTATATTACTATTTTGCTTGAAGGTAAATCTAGGTTTCTCATCTAAAATATCCTTCAAGTGATTGTCACTTCTTAGTATCTTCCAGGTGTTCTTCGTGTTTCACTGTTGCAGTCATTACATTTGGGTAATCTGCTGGCAGGTTGCCCTCAGTCGGCCTGAATATCAAAGTCTTGGGTCTTGTGTCGGTTGCTGTCTCCTCTTCCATGATGTCAGGGGTCTAAAACATGCAGCCAACGCCATTGTATTCAGTCTTTCTTGCTGCATGGTGCCCGAAGCAGTTCGCAAGTGCCGGTCGGCCGACTCATGAAATTTTCTCATTTGAGTTTCAGAACCGAAGTCTTCAATTAAAGCTAAGTACCCCGTTGGGAAAACTTTTTCTTGCTCCTTACCGATGTCAGTAAAAATTAATAATTGCATTACTTGTGGGAAGCAAATACCTCATAAGGATTTTCATTTGTACTGTATTCCTTGCCTAGGCCCTGATCATAATGTGCCTTGCTGTCGGTTTTGTGCTAGATTTAACCAACGCACTATTAAGCATCAGTATATTTTTGCTTCAGAATATTTTGGCTCCAGATTTAATTACCCTGAAATGTCATCAAATAGCAATCTGACTACCGGAGTTCACAAAAAACGTCAAAGAAAAAGGCAGAGACAGACCGTCGAGGTCCAGAACCGACGACTAAACTTCTCCTAAGCCAGTTGCCGGTTTGCCGGTACTCAGTGAGGTGCTTTCGCAGCCCCTGGTACCTGCTACATTTGAGTCGCAGGCCTCTACTGAGACCCATGTGGAGTCCAGTATGCCGCGAGATTCTCAGAGTATTGTACCCGTGGGTACAATACTCTGAGAATCTCGTGGGTATAATACTCTGAGAATCTCAGAGTATTGTACCCACGGGTACAATATTCTGAGAATCTCGCGAGATTATCAGAGTATTGTACCCGTGGGTGTCTCTCCCTCGGATGGGTCTGGAGCCACTGAGCAGGCACTGGCTTCTGAGGGTGTTTTCAGGCCTCAACATCTCTATATAAAACCGACGCCAGTTTCAAAAACAAAGACAAAAACAACTTCTAAGTCAAAAACCAACGCATGAGCCACGTGCTCAGGCCCCTATGCCTAAAAAACAGATGATTAAAATGGCTGAGGACTTAATTACCTTGATCAGGGGTTCCCAATTACCTTGATCAGGGGTTCCCAATCCCCCGCTAAGAGGCCTAGGCAAGACACTGATTATGAATCTTCAGATCAGGTTTCTATTTCTTCTGATTCCTGTTCTGATCAGGAATTTTCTATACCACCCTATGAGTATTCAGATGCAGAAGAGTCCATTCCATCTGCATCTCTTCCTGAGGATTATTCTTTTGGCGAAAACTTGCATACTTTAAGGGAACATTTTCATTGGAGAGTCAGGATTTGTCTGAATCAAAAAAGAGGCTTAGGGATTTTCTTCTTCTTCCTCAGCATAGGCCTCTGGCTATACCTCCTGTATTAGACATTGTTGATGATGTGTTTTCGGAATCAAGCATGGCTCCAGATTCCCTACCTTTGGCTCCTAGTAAGCCAGACAGATTTATTTATTTATTTATTTTACATTTGTTGACCGGGATGGTCCGACTGGATACATGTCCATTTTCAGCGGAGACCTGGGGAGAAAAGCTCCACATTGAAAAAATACAAATAAGTTTACACATTACATAGATGAAAAAAAATATGCTAGTTAACATATTGTATACATTCATGTAAAAACTGATGATAGCAGTATTACAGTTAAAACATTATTACAGATATAACAGTGTTACTGACTCCCACAAATTTTTATTCGAAAATCCTGTTGCTGATCCTGAAACTATCTCACAGAGTCCCATAGGTGTAAAGGCCTCTACAACCAAAAATTCTACCCCCTCTGATAGAGATTCCAGGGCGCTGGATAGATAGGGAAAGAAGGTTTATACATCTGCAACCTTGGCAATTAGGATCTTAAACTGCCAGTTTCATATGCTTAAATATCAACAGCATGTTATGGGCTTATTGAAACAGAAAATGATGTTGATTTCTGATTGTGTGAAAAATAAAGAATTACAGGAATTATTGCATGCAGCAGAACAGGTTGGAAAGCATACTTTGCAATGTGGTTTTGATTTCTTGGAGGCCTCTTGCAGGGCCGCAGTTACTGCATCTGTGATTAGAAGGCATGCCTGGCTCAAGGAGCAAAATCTGCCTGATCATGTTAAGGCTAAATTGTTGAATGCACCTTTACAGCTTGATACTTTGTTTGGTAATAAGGCAGAATAGGTTTTTAAAGAAAATGGAAGACAAAGATAAATCTATGCAAACTGTAAAAGATTTCTTACAAGTGCAGCCACCTAGATTCAGTAGGCACTGGCCTACTAAAAATTGGTCCTTTCCTGTGTTCAACAGAGCCTCACAAGGCAAATCCAGGTGCTCAAAAGGCTCTAGATACCAATCATAGGGTTCTTACAGGTCAAAGTAATAGGGTGCCTCTACCTCCAAATCTGGAGGAAACAAAGCACAACATTACAGTAAGCAGTCTCAATGACTTCTCTCTACCATTACCAAGCACTTATCTTTTGGCAGCCCCATTGGGGGGAAAATTAGCACTTAATGCTCAAAATTGGCAGTTAATTACCCAGGACAAGCTGGTATTAAACATAGTATCCCAGGGGTACAGATTTAATTTCCATACTTTGCCAATTTCAAACGGTTGGCCAGATCTGCCACAAAATCAATGGGCAGAGGCTCAGAAACAAGTGACGTCCCTCATGGATATGGGGGCCATTCATCCAGTACCAGAATAGGAAAAAGGACAAGGGTTTTATTCAAGACTGTTCCTGGTACCCAGAAAAGACAATGCCTGGCATCCAATACTGGACTTATCAATTTTGAACACGTTCTTGGACATCCCAAAATTCAAAATGCTGACTTTGCAACAGCTACTGCCCATGCTGGGCAAGAACGCCTGGTTAGTGACTCTAGACTTAAAAGAGGCATACCTGCATATCCCAATAAGGGAATCGTGCAGAAGATACCTCCGCTTCAAGGCAGGTTTTATGCATTACCAGTTCTCTGCACTGCCCTTAGCTTATCTACTGTGCCTAGGGTCTTTACAAAGTGCCTGGCACCAGTAATTGCATTTTGCAGACAAAGAAGCAAACAAATCTATCCTTACTTGGATGACTGTCTCATTCAAGCAGAAAACAAGGACATTCTTCTCCAACATCTGGCATTTGTAAAAAGGCTTCTAACATGCCTGGGGTACACAATAAACGAAAAGAAATCACAACTGGTACCCTCTCTAAAAATTACATTCCTGGGTGCAAGCTTGAATACAACTGCCCAGATGGCTTACCTTACGCCAGACAAACAAAGGCAACTGACTGTATACTTCAAACAGATGGCAACAAAAACCCAGTTATCTGCAAGACAAATTCTGCAGGCTTTGGGGTTCATGACATCCTGCATTCTACTAATTCCATATGCAAGACTGCATATGAGGAAACTTCAATGGTAAGCAAGTAGAAAACAGATGCACGTGGAACCCTGCAAGGCCAAACATTAAAAATCCAAGTAAAAGAAGCCAGCAAGAGTTGGTAGATGCCAAGTCCAAATAAGTTAATTCAGACATAAGGGATAAATCCCCCATGAAACATGTAATCATAGGTTCATAGGTTCATAGGTTGGTACTAGGCTATCAGCCCTAGGGCCTATACAAGCCTAGCCATAACAATTCCCTGGCTATTTCTTCCCACATTATTTACTTTCCTGGACACCTGTCTAGCAGGGCGACTGACATAATCCCTGGGGTGTATTTCCTTTCTCCTATCCAATCGTCAAGGTTCCTCTTGAAGAGGTCCAAAGAGGCACTCTGCTTGACATGTATGGGCAATCTATTCCAGATTCTGGGGAGTCTCTGGGTCAGGAACCTATCCTTCCAGCATGTTTTGTTTATTGTGATGACAAGGTTTAGATCGCTGGAGCGTGTAGCTCTGAGGGATTGGGATTTCTTTAAGTGTAGCATGTCCAACAGCTCTGGGTTTGACATGGCCTTGTATGTTAAGCAGAGATCGCCTCTGAGTAGACGATATGCGACAGATTATAGCTGGAGTTTTTTAAGGCGGTCAGCGTAGGGCACCTGCTTTAGGCCTGTGATTCTTTTAGTGAGGTATTTCTGAGGCCTTTCCAGTTGTTGCAGATGTCTTGAGAGGTACATACCAAATGGGGCGTTGTATTCTATAATGGGTCTAATGAGGGATGAGTACAGTGGGACAATGACCTCCCTTTTTCTGGATGAAAAGCCCTTCGTGATGAGGTGTGCCACATAGAAGGATTTCTTGACTGTTGTGGCGATGTGGTTATCGAAGGTGAGACCACTGTCCACCTGTGTCCCTAAGTCTCTTATCACACTTTCTGTGTTTAGTGTACTGCCACCTATATGGTAATTCATGGATACATGTTTTTTCCCAAAGAGGATAACAATACATTTCTTGGCATTGAGCTTGAGCCCATGGCTCTGGCACCAAGCATCTGTTTCTGTAAGGCCCTTTTGTAGAGTATCCACATCATTTGGGGATTCAATAATGGCTCCCAGTTTGCAATCATCTGCAAACTTTGTTAGCCAAAGTCCCTTAGTGTTGACCTGTACTTCAGAGAAGTAGATGCCAAACAAGAGCGGCCCCAGGACTGAACCCTGAGGTACTCCACTTGTCACTTGTCTGGAGCTGGATTTGGAGTCGGCTACTTTTACAGTGTGGGTTCTATCAGTAAGCCATTTAGCAACCCATTGGGTGACATAGGGATTAATGCCCAACTTAGTAAGTTTATCTATGATTCCAGAGTGGGGGAT
This sequence comes from Protopterus annectens, assembly GCF_019279795.1. Classification (NCBI taxonomy): domain Eukaryota; kingdom Metazoa; phylum Chordata; order Ceratodontiformes; family Protopteridae; genus Protopterus; species Protopterus annectens. Next base: position 435,568,487 of record NC_056730.1, read on the forward strand.
GGTGTCAAAGGCCTTGGTAAGGTCTAGATAGGCTGTGTGGACCACCTTACCCTTGTCCATGGCTCTGGAGACTGATTCAAAGAAGTCAATCAGGTTCAGGAGACAAGATCGGCCCCTCACAAACCCAAACTGGGTGGGGTCCAGTGTTTGAAGGTTGCCAATGTCTTTGTTTATAAGTTCCATGATAATACGCTCCATGGCCTTGCAGATAAGGCTTGTCAGACTGATGGGACGGTAGTTTCCGGGATCCAAGGTGGATCCCCCCTTGTGTTTTGGGATAACTGTAGCTCTGCGCCACTCAGTGGGCACGAAACCTGAGGTGAGGCTATGATTAAACATGACACTTAGGTGAGGTGCCAGTTCATATTGTAGTTCATGTAGTACACAGCCCGGGATGTCATCTGGTCCCATGGATGCTGTATTCTTGGCTTTAGAGAGTGCGTTTTGTACCTGTGTGGCCGTTATTACTGGAATTTGGCAATCTTCCAGAATTGAGATGGGCCATTTAGGGGGTGAGAGGGGGGTGAAGTTGGCACTGAATCGATCTGCCAGGATATTGGCAATATCCTTTGGATCAGTATATTTAATGCCATTCTGTTTTAGCTCAGAGCAGATCTGAGCATTGCCATTTAGATTCTTGACATAGTTATAGAATGCTTTGTGGTTGTCTTTGGAATCTTTGGCCATTTTATTTTTGTAACTAGCTTTGGAGGATTTTATGAGGCATCTCAGTTTCTTACTGAGGCTAGTAAGGGAGTTTTTTGCATCCTGGGATTTTCCTCTTTTCTGCAAAAGTTTCTTCCTTTTGTTGTAAAGTTTGTTTATGGCAGGGGACCACCAGATTAGCTTCCTTTTTTTGGATGAGAGCATTTTGGTTCTATTTGGGATGGCACGATTCATGCATGAGTGGATGTGCTCGTACAGTGCCTTAGTGTAGGATTCAGCAGTTGAACTTTCAGTTCCCGTCTGCATGGGTGTTATGAAGTTTGTCACTTCTGACTTGAGTAGCATGAAGTTGGCTTTGGAGAAGTTTTTTATGGTGGTTTCTTTACTGGAGGGTGGGGGTGGGATGTGGATGTTAAGGGTGATTAGCTTATGGTCAGACCTGACTAACAAGGGGGTGACCATAGGTATGGAGCATTGATTTCCCATGTTGGTAATGACCAGGTCTAGGATATTGGAGAATCAGACCGGTTTCGGCTCAACAGAGCCTTCTTCAGTGAAAATCGAAAAATAAATGCAATAACAAACCCAGTTTTTATATAAATATATAAACCTGGAAAATCACATGATAGCCAATCAGAGTACATTCAGAATTGGTCATTAAGTCCAGGTGGGAACAATGCCCCAAGTTTAATAATCCATTTTCTCTCCTTAAAAGTAAGTGTCTCATGCCATTTGAGCTTATCTTTACATTTGCCCTTAATACAGTCTATGATAACAAACTTAAAAGAAGCTGATGCATGTTTCAAACTGTGTTTATATAATGCATTGTTAGGATGTTTGTTCTTAATATCACTCAAATGTTCACAAATTCTGAGACGAAAAGCTCTGGAGGTCTGGCCTACATAAAAAGCAGAACATGAGCAGGTCACCAAGTAGATGACCCACTCAGTACTGCAATTAGCCCAAAATCCAATATCAAAAACCTCAGAAGTATTTTTACTGCTGAATTCACAAGTGTGTATAACCCGGGTACAGAATGAACAATGACCACATGGGATACATACTAACACAGGTCCACCTAAAAGGGAAAATTGAGTGGAAACAGTGGAATCCGGAAGTGGCCTCTTATAATGACTGAGCTTAGAGCCTATAGTTTGTCCCATTCTAAAGGAAAAAGAACACCTCTCTCTAAGAAAAGTGTGTAGTATATTCTCAGCCATAAGCACATTCCACTGTCTCTGTATAATATTCATGAAACCCTTTGTGTTCCGTCCATAAGTAGTGACCAGCCATAACTGGGTTTGTTATTGCATTTATTTTTCGATTTTCACTGAAGAAGGCTCTGTTGAGCCGGAACCGGTCTGATTTGATTACATGTTTCATGGGGGATTTATCCCTTATGTCTGAATAAACTTATTTCTACTTGGCATCTACCAACTCTTGCTGGCTTCTTTTACTTGGATTTTTACTGTTTGGCCATGCAGGGTTCCACGTGCATCTGTTTTCTACTTGCTTGCTATTTCCTTCCAGTTGCTGTGGAACTACGTTGGGTTGTGCTGGCTTTTTTACGGCCATTTACCTTTTCGGAGGTGCTTTTCATTACATGAGAATGCCAAACTGTGTGTTTTTTATGCCTCGACTTTGGTCGGGCTAGTATGCCAATTTTTTCTAGTGGATGTTTTCTTAGTGGATGCTTGCTTTGGGCTGGCATTCACACAGTCGTGTTCTGACTGTTACACGTAGTTCCATTTCCTGTTCCTACTTGCTAGCACTATCGCTAGCGTTTCTCGGAGGTGTTTTGGTTTGGCGTTGCTGTGGCTTTCCCGTTTTTGATTATGGTGACAGAAAGAAAATTTCTGGATTGGTGGCTGCATTCGCTCAAGTTCGCTGAACGTGTTTTGGCTAGGACATACTGAGCTTGATGGGAATTTGACTGGACTTTTGGGACTAAGGGTACATGTTTCCTTTGATATTTCAAGGACTTGTTTACTTGATACACTGTTAGGTGGGTTTGTTACTCACTTGTATTTTTTCAATTCAATATACCGTTTTTTCGGTAATTATATAAACATTGTTTCTGTATGTGATATGTGGGTTTTACATATGGACTACGTAAATAACATATTTATTTTGTGATAACATATTTTGAACTTTGGATTGTATACATTGTCTTTACATATAGTTCTCCAGCAATTTGTACACCATCATTAATGTATTTGGATGTTAGTCAGCTCTCCAGTATTTCAGATGTTTTTTTCTCATTTTTATATTTTTTTGAACAACATGGTGGAAATTGTTTGTTCTCATATGTTTGCTTGACCCTGCCATGCTGTGTTTAGAAGGGGTAGATACATCTTCTATATGCTTTTTTGGCAGTATTAATTCTTGTTAACTCTATTACAATTGCCATTCTTTGCTTAGAAGACCTTTTAGACCTCATTTTTATATATATTTCATATTGATGCTCACTTGCCATTGCTATAGCTACAGCTATATGGATTTAATAGTGTGAATTCATGATATTGAAAACTGAAGGAAGTATTTTTTGGTTTATGGTTATACATACCCTAAAGGGCATGTATATTCTTTAATGGGGCTGTATACTCTTTTATAATAGTGGATTGGAGGCTTATTTGTGAATTCTATACCAGTACTGGATATGGTGTTTGCACAAATACGCAGTGAGACGACTGGATACTTTCACTTGTGTCGCTTGGGCTGCTTATTGTATTTATCAGTTTTTTTACCTATAAGACGTATACACAGTATGAGGATATAATATATATCAATACTGTTTATTGTATATTGGTCTTTCTCCTTGGTTTGTTTTTTTTGTTTTCTCAAATGAGCCTACCTATCTTTTGTTTTTTCAAAGGAGCCTACCAATCCTTGGCTAATGATTGATTATCTTTTTTGGGCCCCATTATATTGATTTTCATTATTTATTATTTTTCTATTATTTTCTATTTTTTATTTTTTCTATAGCTGTTGCTACATTAATGGTTGCTGGTGTTGCTCATACTTAACTATACAGTGCTCTGTATGGTTTTATGTGTGGTCTGGTCTTTGGAATAAATTATTGCATTGTCACCTCTTATTCAGGGGTTATCATCTGATATGGATGATCTATCTGTGTTTGGGTTGGGTTCCCATAGCTCAACACACACATCTGCTACTTGTGGCTCTGATCTAAATACACAATGTGACATGTTTTTTAGACTACTCAGTAAAAACATGCATATGGTTAGGACCAATGTGTGGCATTTACGCCTTTTTAAGGCGTATCAGCAGAAACATATCACTCCACATGGTCTCAGGGTCAAGGTGCAACCTTTGGTTTCAAATATTGATGATAAACTACTGGAAGATTGGGGTCACATCCAACAATTAGCATCTTCTAAATTTGTCGATGCTTTGGCAGAGTTCTATGAACGGAAGGTACAGAAAGGGGTTAAAGATTTGGAGGCCACCTGTTTGGAGGTGAACAAGTTTGAAACTTGTGACTCCTTTCCCATACAAGTGAAAAAATTAACAACTGATTTATCCAAGATGGAATCTACTCTAAAGGAAAGAAAACTTAAAAAATTCTTTAGAGATGTAGGGGATTATGAGAAAGGGAAACCTTTTGACTCATTTAAAAATGTCTCCTTTAGATTACCCAGGGAGAATAACAATGGTAACAAGAGGTATTCAACTCCCAAAAGAAAAAGACCGAAATCCATTTTAAAGAAAAATTTTGATTCTTCCAGTTTGACCTCAGGGGGAGATACTTCCTCTAACACTGAAGGGGAACTTGAGTAGAATTATTCTGATGTTTTGCCTAATGCCAAACGAGATAATTTGTCACACCCTCCTGGTCTAGATACAGACGAGGGGGGCAGAAACATAAGAAAAGACAAATCCAAACAGAGTCTGGAGGCACTTTTGAAAATGATGACGGAATATTAATTTGTCAATCTAATGTTCACAATATTTCCTCTGTTGAGTTTACTACACAAAACAGGTTATTGAATAAAGGGTTAAACTTTGTTCCAGGTTTTTTTGTATCCAAGCAGTCTTTAGCCCAGGATGTGGTGAATTTTTGTCGACTGTGAAATTTGAAAGTTCTTTATGCGAACAATGGTGGTGGCAATTCTCATGAGTTCAAGTTTAAGAAATCTACTTTTAACCCACCAATGACACATTTGGTTGGTGTTTTTCAAAGAAATGTAGTACAGGATTTACACTGTTATTTTAGGGATTTTCCTACATCTTATAATAATTTGTCCCTGGATGAAGTAGTTGTCTTGATGAGCTTGTTAATAATAAAAATTTGGTTATAACACAAGCCGATAAAGGCGGGGCAGTTGTGGTATTAGATAAGGGTTCTTATGATAAGGAGGCTTTGAGACAATTGGGGGATAAGGAATATTATATGTTTATGCCTTTGGATCCTTCCCTGAATTTTCTGCGTAAAATTGGACAGTTTTTAACACAAACAGTTGAGGAGGGTATTATCACACAGGCCACAAAAGAACAACTGATGGTTTTGTCCCCTAAGAAACAATATTTCTATCTTTTACCTAAGATACATAAACATGCCACCAACCCACCAGGCCGACCCATTGTTTCAGGACATGGGTCCCTTACTGAACCACTGTCCGAATATTTGACCCAATATTTAAAACCATTACTTTTGCTAATTAGGGCTAGGATCCAAGACACCACTCAATTCTTGGACATCATTAATGATACTCAACTTGAACCTCAATGGCTACTATGTACTTTAGACATCACTTCCCTCTATACTAACATTCCACACTGGGCAGGCTTACAAGCCTTGGACTATTGGTTGGCTAGATCTGGTTTATACAAACCTGGATTTAATACTTTTTTGGTATGTCTTACAGAATATGTATTGACCAGCAATGTTTTTTATTATGAAAACCAATGTTTTTGGCAAATTAAAGGTACCGCTATGGGTGCGTCTTTTGCACCCATTTATGAGGATCTTTTTATGGCATATATTGAGGAGGTCATACTTTATGACCCCAATCATAATATCTATATGTGCAAAATGGACATTTGGCGTCGTTATCTGGATGACGGTTGGTGTGGAAGGCTGATGAATACTACCTACAAGAGTTTCTGGGTTACCTTAATGACAACATATGGGGAATTGAATTTAAGATGAATTATCATAGATCTAAGATAATATTTTTGGATGTGGAGATTAATAGGAAGGATGATGACACCCTGTCTACCACATTATTTAGGAAATTTCCAGAATTTAACTCTTTATTACATGCTTCCAGCTTCCACCCACAACATATCATCCAGAATATACCCAAATCGCAATTTCTAAGAGCCAGAAGAATTTGTTCTAGCCAACAGTCCTTTGTTAAAACTCATGATGACCTGGCCCGTAGATTCAGGGATAGAGGCTATCATTCTGGTACAGTCTGTATGGCCAAACGGTGGGCTTCAGATTTGAACAGACAGGATCTATTGTGTTATAGAGATCGCAATCAGGATCTGGCACAACAGCCTTTACGGCTGGTCACTACTTATGGACGGAACACAAAGGGTTTCATGAATATTATACAGAGACATTGGAATGTGCTTATGGCTGAGAATATACTACACACTTTTCTTAGAGAGAGGTGTTCTTTTTCCTTTAGAAGGGGACAAACTATAGGCTCTAAGCTCAGTCATTATAAGAGGCCACTTCTGGATTCCACTGTTTCCACTCAATTTTCCCTTTTAGGTGGACCTGTGTTAGGATGTATCCCATGTGGTCATTGTTCATTCTGTACCTGGGTTATACACACTTGTGAATTCAGCAGTAAAAATACTTCTGAGGTTTTTGATATTGGATTTTGGGCTAATTGCAGTACTGAGTGGGTCATCTATTTGGTGACCTGCTCATGTTCTGCTTTTTATGAAGGCCAGACCTCCAGAGCTTTTCGTCTCAGAATTTGTGAACATTTGAGTGATATTAAGAACAAACACCCTAACAATGCATTATATAAACACAGTTTGAAACATGCATCAGCTTCTTTTAAGTTTGTTATCATAGACTGTATTAAGGGCAAATGTAAAGATAAGCTCAAATGGCATGAGACACTTACTTTTAAGGAGAGAAAATGGATTATTAAACTTGGGGCATTGTTCCCACCTGGTCTTAATGACCAATTTTGAATGTACTCTGATTGGCTATCATGTGATTTTCCAGGTTTATATATTTATATAAAAACTGGGTTTGTTATTGCATTTATTTTTCGATTTTCACTGAAGAAGGCTCTGTTGAGCCGAAACCGGTCTGATTTGATTACATGTTTCATGGGGGATTTATCCCTTATGTCTGAATAAACTTATTTCTACTTGGCATCTACCAACTCTTGCTGGCTTCTTTTACTTGAAACTTCAATGGTACCTAAAAAGTTTATGGAGTCAACATTGTCACAGTCTGGAAACAATGATTCCTCTCATTCCCTGCCTACAACAGGAGTTTCTTTGGTGGGCAGAGACATGTCACCAAAACAAGGGTCTGTCATTCACTCTACCCCCTGCCACCCAAACCCTAACTACAAACGCATCAGACTATGCTTGGAGGGCCCACCTGGCGGGGAGATGCATTCAGGGCATATGGAGCCCAAAACAAATGCATCTGCATATCAACCAGAAAGAGATGCTAGCTGTTCAGAATGCCCTGACAGCCTTCAAGGACTTACTTCATCCAGGACAACTACTGATAAAGACGGACAACACCACAGTTATGTGGCACATAAACAAGCAGGGGGGTACACATTCCTATCCCCTTTGCAGACTAGCCATGGCATTGTGGGACACAGCCTTGACTTACCAAGTACATCTTCAAGCTCATTTCCTGCCAGGAAAACAAAATACTCTGGCAGATGACCTAAGCAGAAATCTTATGGACCCTCACGAGTGGAAACTGGATCCACAAGTCTTCAGCCTGATAACACAGAAATGGGGGAGCCCAGACATAGATCTATTTGCCTCTCCCCAAAGTCACCAACTGGACAAATTCTGCACAAGGACTTATCACAGACAAGCATGGAAAGTGGATGCCCTATCCTTCAGTTGGAAAACCTATCAGTTTACGCCTTTCCTACTCTGCCTCTTCTCCCCACGGTCTTGCTAAAGGTCAGACAGGAAAAACCAAAAATGATCCTAATTGCCCCGGACTGGCCTCTCCAGCACTGGTACCCAGTTCTAAGGAATATGTCTCAACTCCCTCCTTGGTAATTGCGTCAAATACCTCATCTATTGTCTCAGCAGAGCAATCAAATTCTGCACACTCAGCTCCAATCTTTGAACCTGGCAGCATGGCTGATCATGTAATTATTCAAACAACAGCTCTCAGTAAATCTGTGATGGATGTCATTTTGGAAGCCATAAGGCCTAGTACTAGAAAATCTTATGCTGATAAATGGAAGAGATTCTGTGCTTGGAACCAAGCACGAGGAACAGACATAACAAAACCAAATATTCCTCAGATTTTACAATACTGAAATGCTTGACAAGGACCTATCTTTTTCTTCAATAAAAATCCATGCCTCTGCCATCTCGGCTCATTACAACATGGAGCCTCTCATCTTTTCTCATCCTCTGCTAAAACAGTATCTTAGAGGGACCTCAATTTTGTTCTGGAAAAACTCACCCTACCTCCTTTTGAACCAGCAGCTACTGCGGATATAAAGTTTTTATCTTGAATAACAGCTTTCCTTTTGGCAATCACTTCAACAAGAAGGGTTTCAGAACTACAGGCCCTCATGGCTGTGGAACCTTTTATTACATTTTACACGGACGGGGTGTCCCTCAGGAACAATCATTCTTTTATGCCTAAGGTGGTATCCAGTGTGGTTCTTAACCAAACTATTCACCTGCCAAAATTTTACCAAAATCCGCAGAACAAGGGGGAGCGGATTCTGCATTCACTGGACGTACACAAACAACTAAGATTCTACTTAAACAGGACCAAATCTCTAAGAAAAACTGAGCAACTACTGGTGGCATTTGCTGCAGGATCAGAGGGAAAGGCTATATCAAAACAGACTATTTCTAAGTGGCTAAGCCACTGCATTCGTTTCTGCTACTTGCATCATGGTAAAGCAGTGCCCAAGGGAATCAGGTCACATTCCACCAGGGCTGCCACTACCTCAACAGCCTTTTTCAGAGAAGTTCCAACCAAAGACATTCTAGGAGCTGCTACTTGGAGCTCTTTTCATACTTTTACAAAGCATTATCATTTGCCTGTATTCTCTAAGTCCAGGGCAGGCTTTGCCACTGCAGTTCTGCGGGGCCTTATAGCCGCCCCTAATGCTATTTAGTTCCATCCTCCCATCCATAGCATTGGGATTCTGCCCAAATGTAATGACTGCAACAGTGAAACATGAAGAACATAGTACAGTTATGTACACTTACCATAAATGTAGATGTTCGAGTGTATTCACTGTTGCAGTCCGGGTTACCCACCCACCATCCCCCTTTTTTCTTCTAGAACTTCTCTTTCCTTCACTATATTCTCAAGCCTTTGTGGTGTATTTGCTTTTAGATGAAGGTAAAGTTTGTGTTGCTAAAGTGCATTTATATATATTTTGTTGTTTATTTATATATACATATTTTTGCTCCCCATTTGGGGGGCACCTGACATCTAGGGCAAGAAAAACTGAATAAAATGGTGTTGGCTGCATGTTTTATACCCCTGATGACCTGACGTCATGGAAGAGGAGACAGCAACCGACGCAGGACCCAAGACTTTGATATTCAGGCCGACTGAGGGCAGCCTACCAACAGATTACCCAAATGTAATGACTGCAACAGTGAATACACTCGAACATCTACATTTATGGTAAATGTACACAACTGTACTTTCTGCTTGATAATATCACATATCCCATAACCATTCTTACTGTAACATAGCATTACCTTGGGTTTGTTATCATACTTATTAGATGGCTTCAACTTATTTCCCTGCTGTTCCTTATTATCAGAAAACCATGGTCTAGCCCTGGCTTCCCTGTTAGATATTATACTGTTCTTAGTTTTTTTCTAAATTTTCCTTTGAATACGCCTTTTCTTTAAGATGTTCTTTTAACACATCAATTTCTTTGTGAAAGTCATTATTATCAGTGCACAGCCGAGAAACTCTGTATCCTTGTCCTTGCATAATATTATTAAAAGTATGCCTATGATGCATACTACGTGCATTCAAGTAATGATTTCTCCAGCATTGTTTCCTATGCAAGGTGGTGTTTATCTTACCAATTACATTTTTATTTAGTGTGACATCTAAAAAGGCAATGGTCTCATTGCTGTGTTCTACTGAGAACCTAAGAAAACCTGTAGTTTTCTCCAAGTAAACAACAACGTTTAACAGTTCATTACTGCCCTGTGCCCACAACAAAAAAATATCATCAACAAATCTGGCATAAAAAATGTTGAAGTCTTCCATAGATGTTCACATTTAAAAATGTTTTTATCTTCCCAGATGCACAGATGAAAAAGGGGGGGTATTGCCAGTGATGCAGAGTATACAGAGTTAAAATGGATCATACAGTTGGCTGCTGACAAAGTTCTGTACCTTTAAAACTAGCCTTAAAGAAAAGGCGGGTCAAGTATAGAAAATAATTGGTTGCTTTTAGAAATGTTTTAATATTTAAAGACTGTCATGATTATGTGAAGTTTGTCTGATGAAGGTTGTTTTAACCTGAAAGCGCTTACATTTTGTAATAAAAGATTATGGCCAGTTTGGACTCTGTTATATTTGTTTTTGGATTTGTTTATACAAGAGGTTCGAGAGGCATCCTTAAGGGAAGCGAAGAGGCTTGTGCTTTGCTGCAAAAAAATAAATTTGGTAGAGGGGTAATACAAAGGTGTCCCATGAGTGAGATAATGCTCCCTTTAGTTGTGAATGGAACTGTTGAAAATACACATTTGCAGTTACAGGACACAGTCTGAGGAAATGAGAGCGGTATCTTTTTACCCACTGTGATTATTTATGCAGATGATGCGCTATTAATTGCAGTAAATAAATAGTAAGTGGGCAATAGAAGTACTACTCAATATAGAGCTAGGTCTAGGGGTTCTAGGACTGAAGTTTAAAAGCAAGGGTGGGTTAGAGATAAAATCATGAAAAGGGGATGTAGAAGGGCAAGAGTGGCACAAGATATTACAACCGCAGTGAATTAGTTACCTTTTGGAAAGCTCTTCCTTAAGTTGCAAAAAGCAAGCAAATTTAATTAATAAAGTTCTTTTAGGAAAGATGAAGTATGTGATGGGGCTTAACTTGTATATGTTTCCAGCACAAAAAAGAAGTACAGTTTTTTTTTCTTCATTTAAATAGGGATTGTGATTTAAACCAGTAAAAACAAACAAAAAAAAAAAATATATATATATATATATATATATGAGGAAGTTTAGGATTACCTAACCCTTCTGTATATTTTGCATTGCTACATTTGTAATGGGCAGTATAAAATATAAGTGATTATAATACCTCCATAAGTATTATAATAGCAAGGGAATATAAAGATGTCTGGAAAAGTTGTACAGTAAGAAAAGGGAAGGAATTGTGGATGGAAGGGGAACTAAAAGAATATTGGAAAATGATTCACTCAGACTCAGAAAGATGATCCCATGATCACGTAAACTATTTAAAATATGTCTATTTATACAATTGTGAGGGAAAAATAATTCAGAGTCAGATTTAGCCTCAAAGAGTAAGACAGCATTACTGGCAAATTTGCATATCTGTGAATGGATCCTTTTCATTGCTCATCCAACAATCACCTTGTCTTAATTTCCTCTTGTGGCCAATGCATTACTTTGGCACAAGTGTCCTCCCAACACACTCATTTAGATATTCACACATACACAGACATCCACTCATCATCACACCCCCCACACTTGGATAGACACACACACACACACACACACACACACACACACACACACACACACACACACACACACACACACACATATCCATTCAACATCACACCTCACACCACTCTAATAGACATATACACACACACAAACTCTCCATGCAAAAAAACTCATGCATGTACATATGTACAAATACACACCGTACTGCATTCATTCATACCCTGCAGATATGAGCACACACATACCAACACTCACCCCCCCCCCCTCACAACTACCTCTCTGCTGAACTTCTGCTAGACTTATTTGTTTCATGACCTCTCTCACTGACTGTGAGGGCTGACCACAGCATTTATGCTGAGTTAATTTTCTTAGCCAGCCCTGTTAATTTGGTAACCACAGGGATTTCTGAGGGAGGACAGATGGCTAATTAGCAGTAGACATTCTCCCACTTTAGCTCATTATCTTTTAGAGTGTCCCTCTGTGGTGATTCTTCCATCCATGGAACATCACTACAGTAAGGACATGCCTGATTTGCAAAAGCCTTCTGTAAGGAGGTTGGATGCTCATTGTAGGGCTTGCCACTCATAGTAACCATTTCCAAATCCCAGGATTAGTCAGAAAATTTAACATACTGACTCAATTCCTGTTTGAGATTATTGTATAAGGCTACTGTGCAATAATTTTATGTATGACAGGGAGTACATATAAGGCTGAAGACAGCAGTCAGAGAGGATGGCTAGCTTTAAAATTATTTCCAAATGGAAAAGATTTCATGTGATGTTTGCTATTAGATAATTTACTGCGTAAGGCTCAGATGAAATACATATGTGCTGATGAAATTAAATGAAATGCAGTACGTGATGAGTTGAAGAGATGAAAGGATGTGTATTTGTGGGGTATAAAATTATTTTGGGATGCTTATTTTTATGAGTTATTTATAGAACTTTTATTGTCTGCATATACTTTTCTAGCTAGTTTCACTGTGTCTCCAAAGTAAAAGCAATCGGACACTGCTGGAGTAAAATACAAAATCCTTTATTCGTTAGCGCTTTCGGGATAAACCCTTCCTCAGACAAGGTACATGACAATGAAACACCATATATAAAATGCTACTAACCAATCATTTGCTTAGAAAAACCCGCCTATTTTCCAAGGTGGGTTTTATTGGTAATACATCGTTTAATCCAGGTTCCCTATGTGCCATTAAATTAACTATCCATTTGGATTCTGCTAAGGCTATCTGATGTCTGATATCACCCCCCCTGCTGTTGTGTTTTATGTTAACAATACATCTAAATGTAAAAGTGTGTGTGGGGTTTGCACTAATATGTCTATATGCGTCCTGCAGAATTTAGTCTACTTGGCTGAATGTGTCTGCTGCCCATCCTTTTATGTTGGAATGACCAGCAATATGTTTAAAGTGAGGATTTTGCAGCACTTGGGTAACATCAGGAACAAAGACTTAAGTAATGCTTTGTATAGACATATTAGTGCAAACCCCACACACACTTTTACATTTAGATGTATTGTTAACATAAAACACAACAGCAGGGGGGGTGATATCAGGCATCAGATAGCCTTAGCAGAATCCAAATGGATAGTTAATTTAATGGCACATAGGGAACCTGGATTAAACGATGTATTACCAATAAAACCCACCTTGGAAAATAGGCGGGTTTTTCTAAGCAAATGATTGGTTAGTAGCATTTTAAATATGGTGTTTCATTGTCATGTACCTTGTCTGAGGAAGGGTTTATCCCGAAAGCGCTAACGAATAAAGGATTTTGTATTTTACTCCAGCAGTGTCCGATTGCTTTTACTTTGGAGTTGCATTTTAATTGAGTATATCTGGACTTTGGCATAGCCTACATTTTTGTTTTTTGTTTAGTTTCACTGTGTGTGAGGTATTAACTAGAAATGTTCTACAGTTGTTAAGCATCTGGTTGGGTTTGTTTGTTCTGATTTTTGTTTCCCACCCTCCCTCCCTACCTATTGGTATCCTGTTTTTATACTTGGTGGCTTTGCAGTTGCCCACCCCTACTATAAATTTGATCTGGGACACTCTTCCTAGTCTAGTGTCAGTACCTCACTTAGATGTTCATCGTGTTACCCTGCTGCAGTCATCACACTTGGGTTATCCTGTCATCAGGCGGTCCCGCAGTCAGCCTGAATTCCAAAGTCTTGGTCCGGCGTCAGTTGCTGTCGCTTCTACCCTGACGTCAGTGCGCCAGGGATATATAAGAGGCATCCGACGCCATTTTCTTCAGTCTTTCTTGCCACGTGGTGCCCGAAGCAGAAGCAGTTCCCAAGTGCCTGTCAGCCGACTCCTGAGATTTTCAAAATCGAATTTCAGATCCGAAGTCTTCAATAAAGCTAAGTACCCCTTTGGGGAAACTTTTCTTGCCTCAGACCAATGACAGAAAAAGTTAACAATTGTATTTCTTGTGGGAAGCAAATACCTCATAAGGACTTTCATTCTTATTGTATACCTTGCCTAGGCCCAGACCACGACGTCACTGGTTGTCGGTTTTGTGCTAGGTTCAATAAGCGAACTATAAAGCGACGCTTTGATTTCGCACTACACTACTTCGGTAGGAAATTTAATTACACTATGCCGTCGGAGCAACAGACTACCGGCGTGCATAAAAAACGCAAAGATAAAGACAGGCAGCCTAGATCCAAGCCAGACACTGAGGCCTCGGCTGGGCCTGTTGCCGGTTCACCGGTTTTCAGTGAGGCGCCTACGCAGCCCCTGGCTACCGCAGAATTGGAACCCCAGACCGCTTCGGATTCCCTGGCTGAGAGTTCTAGGCCAACGCAGCCATTTTCTTTAGGCCCTACCGACGACATTGCAGAAGGAGAGGCCGGTGCTGTAGAAACACCTTCTGCTTCAGAAGGTGTCTTCAGACCGGCTACTCTCACCATAAAATCTTATGCTAAGCTTAAGACTCTAAAACCAAAAAAGACTGCACCTCAGTCTCCAGTTCAAGGCCCCATGCCTAAGAAACAGATGCTTAAAATGGCTGAAGATTTGATTTCTTTAATCAGGGGGTCCCAACCCCCGCCCGACAAAAGGCCTAGACAACAGGAGGATTATGCCTCCTCTGATCAAGTTTCTATTACCTCAGGCTCCTATGAGGAACAGGATTACTCCTTTCCCCCTTATGAAGATTCTGATGCTGAGGATTCCATTCCCTCAGCTTCTCCCCCTGAAGACGATTCCTTTGGGGAAACCTTACATACCATGAGGGTACATTTCCACTGGGAAAGTCAGGACTACTCTGACTCAAAGAAAAGGCTCCGAGAGTTTCTTTTACTCCCCCAGCACAGACCACTTGCTATCCCCCCCAGTTTTAGACATTGTGGATGATGTTTACTTAGAATCTAGTCTAAATCCAGATTTTCTGCCTCCTGCTCCAGCCAAACCAGATAGATACTATAGAGTGCCTGACTCACACAAATTCCTTTACAAAAGCCCTGTTGCTGATCCAGAGACAAGCTCCCAGGGTCCCAAAGAGGCTAAGGCTTCTATGGCTAAAAATCCTGTACCCTCTGAAAGGGACTCCAGAGCACTAGATAGGTGGGGGAAGAAGGTTTACACCTCAGCTACTCTAGCAATGAGAGCACTAAATTGTCAATTTCACATGCTTAAATACCAGCAATTCCTAATGTCTCAAATAAAACAAAAGATGAGCATGCACCCTCAACAGTCTGAATTCAAAGAAATGCAAGATCTGTTGCATGCAGCTGAACAGGTGGGCAAACATACTTTACAATGTGGATTTGATTCCTTGGAAGCTTCCTGTAGAGCAGCTGTTACTGGGTCTGTTATACGTAGGCATGCTTGGTTAAAGGAACAAAGTCTGCCTGACCATGTTAAAGCAAAGTTACTAGATGCACCTTTACAGCAGGACGTCCTATTTGGGATTAAAGCAGAAGAAGTTTTAAAGAAAATGAAGGATAAGGCAAACACTATGCAGACAGTCAAAGATTTCTTACAGGTTTAGCTCCCATGCTTCAGCAGTAATTGGCCAACAAAAAATTGGTCCTTTCCAGTTTCTGACAGACCACAGGCGCCCAAGGGGCAGAGGACAAGCACAAATCCCTTACAAACCTCGACAATGGGGCACTGCAACACAGAAGGGAGGAGAAGACAGGTCCCAAACTACTAGAAGACAAACACAATGACTTAAACCTCAAACTGCTAAGCAAAACTCTCTTGGTAGCTCCCTCAGGAGGAAAATTAGCACTTTTTACAGACAACTGGCGCATCGTCACAAAGGACAAATGGGCCCTAGACATTATCTCACAAGGATACAGATTCCATTTCCACACCTTGCCAAGGATAAAAGGAATGCCAAACCTGCCACAAAATCAGTGGGCAGAGGTACAAAAACAAATTACAGCTCTCATGGACATGAGAGCCATTCAACTGGTACCTACACAGGAGCAAGGCCAAGGATTTTACTCAAGGCTCTTTCTAGTACCCAGAAAGGACAATGCTTGGAGACCCATTCTGGACCTTTCAATTCTAAACACCTTCTTGCAAGTACCCAAATTCAAGATGCTAACACTACAGCAGCTTCTTCCCATGTTGGGCAAGAAAGCATGGCTAGTAACGCTGGACCTCAAGGAGGCATACCTGCATGTCCCTATCAGACAAAATTGCAGAAGATACCTCTGCTTCATTGCAGGTTCAACCCATTACCAATTCTCTGCACTGCCCTTTGGCTTATCTACTGCGCCCAGCGTCTTCACAAAATGCCTGGCACCAGTAATTGTATATTGCAGACAAAGAGGAATTCAAATATACCCATACCTGGACGACTGCCTCATCCAAGCACAATGCAAGGACATGTTCATCGTGCATACGGCTGCAGTCATTACAGCTGGGTTATCCTGCCATCAGGCGGGTCCTCGGTCGGCCGAATTCCAAAGTCTAGGTCTGGCATCAGTTGTCGTTGCTTCTTCCCTGACGTCAGTGCGGCAGGGGTATAAAAGAACCAGCCAACGCCATCTTCTTCAGTTTTTCTTGCCGCACGGTGCCCGAAGCAGAAGCAGTTCACAAGTGCCGGTCGGCCAGCTCCTGAGATTTACAAAAATATTTCAGCCGAAGTCTTCTTGAAAGCTAAGTACCCCATTGGGGAAACTTTTCTTGCCTCAGACCGATGTCAGACAAAGTTAATAATTGTATACCCATACCTGGACGACTGCCTCATCCAAGCAGAAAGCAAGGACATCCTCTTACAATATCTGGCTTTTGTAAAACACCTTCTAAGTTGCCTAGGGTACACAGTAAACGAAAAGAAATCAAAACTAGTGCCCTCACAAAATATGACATTTCTGGGTGCCAGCTTGAATACAACGGCCCAGATGGCTTACCTGACACCAGACAAACAACTACAACTGACTCAATACTTCAAAACAATGGCAACAAAGACCCAACTCCCTGCAAGAAAAATTCTGCAGGCCTTGGGCTTCAAGGCATCTTGCATACTACTAATACCATTTGCAAAACTGCATATGAGGAAATTACAATTGTACCTAAAAAGCATATGGACTCAACACAGCCACAGCTTGGACACAATGATACCTCTCATTCCCTGCCTTTAACAGGAGTTTCTATGGTGGTCACAGGCATGTCACCTCAACAAGGGTCAGCCTTTCACCTTACCCCCAGCCAGGCAAACTATAACAACAGATGCATTGGACTATGCCTGGGGGGCACACATGCCAGGACCGTGCGTTCAAGGCATATGGACTGCAGAGCAAAGGAATCTGCACATCAATCAAAAAGAAATGCTAGCTGTACAGAATGCCCTGACAGCCTTCAAAGACCTCTTACATCCAGGACATCTCACAATAAGGACAGACAACACCACAGTAATGTGGTACATAAACAAACAAGGGGGTACACACTCCTACCCTCTATGCAGGCAAGCAATGACCTTGTGGAACACAGCACTGGCTTACCAAGTTCAATTACAAGCTCAATTCCTGCCAGGAAAAAAGAACACATTGGCAGACGAACTAAGCAGAAACATAATGGATCCCCAGGAGTGGAAACTGGATCCACAAGTATTTGCAATGATAACTCAAAAATGGTGGGCACCCAGACATAGACCTGTTTGCCAGCCCCCAAAACTACCAGCTAACAAAATTTTGTACAAGGACATTTCACCATCAAGCTTGGAAAATGGACGCACTCTCATTCAGTTGGAAAAAGCTGACAGTATATGCCTTCCCTCCATTGCCCCTTCTCACAAAGGTGCTGCTGAAAGTCAGGATGGAGAGACCCCGAATGATACTCATTGCCCCAGACTGGCCACGCCAGCACTGGTACCCACTATTAAGGAATATGGCCCAGGGCTCACCATGGATTTTACCACAAATTACTCATCTGCTCACACAGCAAGACAGTCAGATTCTACACAGCCAGCTGAAAACCGTAAATTTGGCTGCATGGCAAATCACCTAAGCAACCAGCCAGCAACTCCTTCACAAGCTGTTATGGATGTCATTTTGGAAGCCAGGAGGCCCAGCACCAGGAAAGCCTACTCAGACAAATGGAAAAGGTTTTGTGCCTGGAACCAAGCCAAAGACCAAAATACCCTTCAGCCAGACATACCTCAGATTCTACAATATTTAACTGAGATGTTACACAAAGGTCTTTCTTTTTCATCTATTAAAATTCACGCCTCAGCTATTTCAGCTCACTACAACATGGATCCTCCCTTATTTTCACATCCACTTCTAAGGCAGTTTCTCAGAGGGGCCAAAAACATTAGGCCTCCCAGGAGAGCACCAACAACAACCTGGGACCTCAATTTTGTTCTGGAAAAACTTACGCTACCTCCTTTTGAACCAGCTTTCTCAGCTAACTTAAAGTTTATATCATGGAAGACTGCCCTGCTGCTAGCAATAACTTCAGCCAGAAGAGTCTCAGAGCTTCAGGCACTAATGGCAGTAGAGCCTTTCCTTATTTTTCATCAAGACAGAGTTTCTCTACGAACTAACCCTTCCTTTATGCCTAAGGTTGTATCCAGTGTGGCTCTAAATCAAACCATCCATTTACCCACCTTCTTTCCAAATCCACAGAACAAAGGAGAAAGACTCCTGCACTCCTTGGACATTCACAGGCAACTATGTTACTACTTGGATAAAAATAAGGTTTTCAGAAAATCTGACCAGCTTTTTGTACCCTATGCTACAGCAACACAAGGAAAGGCTATCTCAAAATGGACCATTTCCAAATGGATAGGGCATTGCATACGTTTTTGTTACACCCAACATAGAAAACCAGTTCCTGTTAGCATAAGGCCCCACTCTACCACGGCAGCAGATACATCTATAGCCTTCCTCAGGGGGGTGCCAACCAAGGATATTCTGGAAGCTACAACTTGGACTTCAGTACACACCTTCACCAAGCACTATCACTTACCACTTTACTCTAAGACTAGAACTGGCTTCGCCACTGCAGTTTTGCAGGGCCTCCTAGCCTCCTCTAACCCTGTTTGACTCCACCTCCCATCCTTAGCTTTGGGATTCTACCCAAGTGTGATGACTGCAGCAGGGTAACACGATGAACATAGTACAGTTTTGTTCCTACCATAAATGTAGATGTTCGAGTGTATACCCTGCTGCAGTCCAGGTTACCCTCCCTCCCTCCATCCCCTCTGATCTCACTAAAACCTTTCAGTACCTTAAAATCTGATACAACCTTTGTGGTGTATTTGCTTATAGCTGGAGGGATGTTTTGTTGGTGCTAAACTTTCATTATTGGTACTATCTACTGACCACCTCTTGGGGGGGCACCTGACATCTGGGGCATGAAAAACTGAAGAAAATGGCGTCGGATGTCTCTTATATACCCCTGGCGCACTGATGTCGGGGAAGAAGCGACAGCAATCGACGCCAGATCAAGACTTTGGAATTCAGGCCGACTGCGGGACCGCCTGATGACAGGATAACCAAAGTGTGATGACTGCAGCTGAGTATACACTCTAACATCTACATTTATGGTAGGTACAAAACTGTACTTTTCTGCTCCGCCTTTCCACTTTCCACTTTACAAAAAAAATTTCTAAGCTTGTTTCCTGCCTTTCCTGTAAGTCATCTAGTCCAGATACAGATTTTCTGTATCCAGGACTGTTTGTATGCTTCTGAGCCCCCAAACCTTTCTGTGTTGGAGGGAAGCCTTCTAGCTTAATTTTGTTTATTAGAACTATCCAGTTTTCTAGTTTCAGCACTCTAATCTGTTTCCTTGAGCTCAGCACTTGTTCAGAACTCATTGTAAGCACTAAATAAGCTACAAATTACTGCAGCACTCAACTTTCCTCACTTGTCTAGAGGAAAACAGTTTTTAGTACTTAATAAATAAGCACCTATCCAGGCATGTCTAAGGGTCAGCTCTCTGTGTTTTCTCCTGTCTGCCTGATGAATCTGGGCATCTTAGGGTAATGCAGCAATTGCCTCATGTACACAGACCACTCCTCCTACCACCCAACACTAAAACCTGTGAGAGATGCACTGATATAGCCAAACTGGAAGCAAAGCTCTCTTCACCCAAGACTGGACTAGACAGTCAAGAGGAGAAGGTAAACACTTGCACCACACCACACTTATCACATAGTCCCTCAAAACCTACATCACCAAAACACACACACAGAAACACAAAACACACACCTATATTCATGGAGGCTCTCAATAAAAATCTACTCAAGCAACAGGGACCACCAAAGCAGAAACGGAACCAACCTCCACCCCCCCCATACAACCCAAATGATAGCCCACAAACTCAGTGTGTCGCTCAACCATAGCCCATAAGTCATAACAATGTACCCAACACTGTAGTCATTGGTGACTCTATAGTCAGGCACACTGATGTTCCACTCACCAGGCTAAATGAGGAGAAAGTTACTGTCAGCTGCCTGTCAGGTGCCAGGATCTGCCACATAATGCACGCACGCACGCACTCAGGTCACTCTACAACAAGTACAAATATGACTCTGTCATTGTCCATGTTGGTGTGAATGACCTGAGATGTACCTCCCTGGACTGCACAAAAAGAGACATGGAGTAGCTGTCCGATCTTGTAGCCCAGGCAGGTAGCCCTGAGTAGCATCCTGCCATCACCCAGAATGATACCACAGTACAAGGACAAAATGATTGACTTCAACAATTGGCTAAGCTTCTGGTGTCATTCTAAGGGGATCCAGTATCTGTCTGCCGGGGATGACATGATCGACAAACCACGATGCTTTGCCAGAGATGGCCTGCACCTGTCACCCTTGGGATTCCGGATACTGGCTAAGGCTCTTGCCATCCCTATAGTGCCTTTTTTAGGCAAAGTTCAAATGACAAATTCACCACCGTAACAGGTACAAGCAAGCAAACTGTGAGGGTAATGCTACTTAATGCTAGAAGTCTAAACCGCAAGATGCACTCACTCGAGGCACTCCTTAAAATGGAGAACATCGACATCTCTGCAGTGATAGAGACCTGGTTCAAGACTCCAGAGAGCACTCCTGCATTACCAGGCTATAATTCATACCACACCTTTTGGCCACCTAACCTGGACCGAAACACTAAAGGCAGAGGCGTGTCCATATTCATTAAGGATATCCACACCTCCAGGCTAGTTGCTCAGCATAATGCATCCGAGATTATCCAAGTGCGACTAACTCTGGGCAAGACCGCAATCCAAATTGTAACTTGCTACAGATCCCCCACCATGCCCCAGGATTCCCACTCCTCATTTCTTGATACACTGGAAAATATTAAGGTACAACCTAACACCCTACTGATGGGTGATTTCAACTACCCCACCATTAACTGGGAAAACTACTCATGTACCAACTCTTGTGCTCAATGTTTTCTGGAATTCATAAATTCCAACGCCTTGGATCAACTTATCCACACCCCCCCCAGGGGCAGCAGTATCCTAGACCTGGTCATTGCCAACATGGGCAACCAGTGTTCCACACCAGAGGTCAGTTCCTCATTGGTCAGATCCGACCACAAGCTAATCACCCTAGGCATCCACATCCCACCCCCACCCCTCATTAGGGAAACCACTGTAAAAAATGTCTCCAAAGCCAATTTCACGCTTCTTAAGACAGAAGTGGAAAACTTCACGATGCACTGCTGAGTCTTATACAAATGCACTTTATAAGCACTTACATGAGTGCATGGATCGTGCAATCCCTAACAGAACCAAGATGCTGTCCTCCAAAAAAAGGAAGCCAATCTGGTGGTCCCCTGCCATAAACAAACTCTACAACAGAAGAAAGAAACTGTTGCAAAAAAGAGTAAAATCCCATGATTGGAGGAACTCTGTGGTCAGCCTCAGTAAGAAGCTGAGATCCCTCATAAAATCCTTCAAAGCTAGTTACGAAAACAAAATTGCCACTGATTCTAAAGACAACCACAAAACATTCTATAGCTATGTCAAGAATCTCAATGGCAACATTCAGATCTGCTCTGAGTTACAGCACAATGGCACTAACTATACAGAACCAACTGATATTGCCAACATCCTGGCAGATAGGTTCAGTGCTAACTTTACCCCTGTCTCACCCCCTAAAGGGCCCATCTCTATATCGGAAGAATGCAAAGTTCCTGTAGTCATGGCTGCACAGGTAAAAAACACACTCTCCAAAGCCAAGAACACAACATCCATGGGACTTGACAACATCCCAGGCTGCGTACTACACGAACTACAGAATGAACTGGCACCCCAGCTAAGTACCATGTTCAGTCATAGCCTCATCTCAGGCTTTGTGCCCAATGAAGGCGCACAGCAATGGTTATCCCACTGCACAAAGGAGGAGCCACCATGGACCCTGGGAACTAAAACCCCATCAGCCTGATTAGCCTAGTCTGCAAGGCTATGGAACGTATCATCATGGAAGTTATAAACAATGACATTGGTAATCTTCAAACTCTGGACCCTACCCAGTTCAGGTTTTTAAAAGGCAGATCATGTCTCCTAAACCTGATAGACTTTTTTGAAGTGGTCACCAAAGCCGTAGATGAGGGTAAGGTGGTTCACACAGCCTATCTAGATCTTGCCAAGGCTTTTGACACCATCCCCCACTCTGGAATTATAGATAAACTCACTAAACTAGGTATAAATCCCTATGTCACAAGATGGGTTGCAAACTGGCTCACTGACAGAACCCGCACTGTGAAAGTAAGAGACACTAAATCCAACTTCAGACCAGTGACAAGTGTAGTACCACAGGTTTCATTCCTGGGTCCTCTCCCATTTGGTATCTACTTCTCTGAAGTACAGGCTAACACAGAATGTCTTTGGCTAACAAAGTTCGCAGATGACTGCAAACTAGGAGCCATAATCAAAACTCCTAATGATGTGGACATCCTACAAAAGGGCCTCACTGAGACAATGCCTGGTGTTAAAGCCATGGCCTCAAGCTCAATGCCAAAAATTGCATTGTCATCCCTTTTGGTAAAACCTATGTACCAATAAACTACCATGTAGGTGTTAGTCTACTTAACACCAAAAGTGTGATGAGAGACCTTGGGATGCAGGTGGACAGTAGTCTCTCCTTTGATAATCACATCACCACAGTAGTCAGGAAATCCTTCTATATGGCACACCTCATCACAAAAGGTTTCTCATCCAGGAAAAAAGAGGTCATTGTTCCCCTCTACTCACCATCCATTAGACCCATTATAGAGTACAACGCCCCTTTTGGTATGTACCTCACAAGACATCTACAACAACTGGAAAGGCCGCAAAAATACCTCACAAAGAGGATTACCAGCCTCAAACAGATGCTCTATGCAGACCTTCTCAAAAAACTCCAGCTTTAGTCTGTCGCATATTGCCTACTCAGAGGCAATCTCTGCCTAACATACAAAGCTATGTCAAACCCAGAGCTGATGGACATGCTCCACTTAAAGAAATCCCAATCCCTCTGGGCTACATGCTCTAGGGACCTAAACCTTGCCAACACAATAAACAGAACATGTTGGAGGGATATATTCCTGTCCCAGAGACTTTCCATACTCTGGAACAGGCTGCCTATCTATATCAAACAAAGCTCCTCATTAGCACTCTTCAAGAAAAATCTTGATAATTGGATGGCAGATAGGAAATTCACCCCAGGGATCACTTCTGTGTCTCTGCTTGACAGAGGCACAGGAAAATAATTTTCTTGGGTGGCAAAAGCCAGGGTACCATTTGGCTAGGCTTATATAGGCCCTAGGGCCAATAGCCTAGTACCTACCTATGAACCTAAGAAAATGATAAATGAGAAATTCAGATATTTAAGAGCATCAACACAGGGATGGTGTTGTATGAAAAATATAAAATAGAAGATGAAAGAATAGATCCAGTCCTTAAGATAAACTTAGGTTTTATCTAGAAAGAGAGAGCAGAAGAAGGTTTGTATAACAGAAAGTTGGATGTGAATGAAGCATTTAAAAAGATAAGGTTGCAGTTATGGGAGAGTGCAGAGGGGTGAATGGTACATTATATTGTTTTGTGTTGGCTGTTAGCTATGTATATTTTTAAGAGATTTTTAAAATATGCTGTGTCTTATTCTTTTAATAAAGTACCTCCTACTATTTTTAGTAAGTGGTGTGAAATTATTTCCATCTAGTTGAGATTCTGCCATCTCAGACAGATGGGATTTCTGCTTCAATAGCATAACTAGGGTGGGCTTAAGGGAGCAGCTTCCCCACTGCAAAGAGTTATGGGGTGTAATGAGCAGACGCCAACTGGTATTTAGTTCAATACTGACATTTGTATGCTGGTATTAAATTCATGCTGAGGCACTTTAGTGTTTCGTGTGTGGTAGTTATAAATTGTAGCAAGCAGTTTGCCACAGTTTAAAATACAGAAGAACTTTTTTTATTTGTGAAGAATGCATATGTGGAAAGCAGCACAGACTGTAGCAAGTACTATAAAAGAGAGGAAAGCTTTATTTTGTCCTCAACTTAAAATTGATGGGGAGGGTGGTGCTCCAAATCAAGAGGATTGCCTTGGGTGTCAGAATAGCTAGCTGTTCGGTTTAGTGTCTTATTCAATGGATGTCACAATCAGGAGCGCAGTATACTATTAATGCTGCATTGCATTAGGTTCAGGGTATTTTTCTAACTGTTGACTTGGAAGAAGGAATCCAATCCCTCTATATCATTTCTGCTCCTCCATCCTTTTTTTCCTCTCCTTTCCCAAAACTCAGCCTAGTGACTCCCTTCATTTCATTTCCACTCCCTCTCCCTTTTTTCCTTTCTCATAACTCAGCTTATTCACCTTTCACTGTTCTACTCTCTTGCTAATTCTTCCTACCTCTCACCTCATGAAACTGAGTGCATAAGTGCCTGCACTCCAAATTATACTTATGTACTGCAAAATACTTGTTTTAATTTCATTCAGTGCTTTGTTACAACACCTTGCTCAAATGTTATTTTTCTGTCTTTTATATTACTGTGTTTTTAGTAGTTTTGAAAACTGTATTGTACTTAACTTTGTTGATATTAGCTTTGTAATAATTGTATATGGAACTTTTCTCCCCGGGCCTCCATTGAAAACGGGCTTATTTTTGGCCCAATGGACTTTCTCGGTTAACAAACTGCAAATGAATAAAATAAATAAAGTGCCTGCTGTGGGAATAAAACTTGACTTCTTCTGATCTTCCAGCAGCAAAGTCAGATGTGGTACCTTCAGGAAATTATTACTGAATTTGGTTTGTAAGAATGAGTTTATAGCCATAGTAAGTTACCTCAGGAGTCGGACAGTGCTGTTCTTGCACAAATTGAAGTAACTCAGAAGGGTGCAGTTTTTAATGCCTGACTTTACAAAACTTCTAAAAGTTGATGACATGGAATATTAAAATAGTCTTGTCCTGCTAATGAGGTAGATAAAAAAAAAGCCGAACATAGTCTCATCTGAGCAAGATGTCATAAAACACTAATGATTTAGAACATGAAGTTATTGGCTTTCTGATAATTAATAATGTAGGAAAGTCCATTCCTGAAATAATTGTAACCACAGCAGGAGGCAAACCATTGCAATGTGAACTTTTACAGGTGAGCAGTTTGTATGGTTTCACAGTTATAATTATGAAAATAAATGCCACTTAAATGAGAAACCTGTTAAAGTTTAAAAAGCTTAACATGTTTTAACTTAACAAAAAAGAGTGAGAGAGAGAGTACATTGATTTGCACTCCTATAAAACACTGCCTCTTCAAGAAAGGTTGTGTAAATGATTCTGGTACAACTTCTACAGTAGAAGATCGTGTACTCACTCTACCCAACTCACATTTTTTTTTTACAGTGTTTTATCACAAGATAGCATTGCAAATGTGAAATTGAAACAAGCAAAATTAAACAAAGTTTGGACAGAACAGTTAAGTGTACACTTTAAACTCAATGTATAGATTTAACAAAATCTGTTAAGACATCATTCTTAACGATATTGTACCTACAGTATAGGTGTCATGTTCTGTGGCATAAAATTCACGTGTAGCATTGGTCCCTCGTGTGTTCTTTATTTTCTAAATATCTGTATTATCCACCACACTTGCTTAGGAAAGAAAGCGATATATATGTAATAAGTAATGGTGTAATTCTGGTATTTTTCTTTATTTGACTTTATGGAATGTTTCTTATTATAAATGGATATCTATATTGGCTTGCCTTGTAACACTAAGAAATGTATCTGTCTGTTGTGATTTTTGTTTTTTTTTTCTTAACTATATGGAATGTTTCTTAGTATGAATGTATGTTTTATTTTAGTGCCTTGTGGCCAAGTTGACACTAAAAAAAGAGTCTATCAGGACTAGTGCACAAACCTGTGTAAACAAAACACACACACTGACAACTAAATAAGAGAATGTCATGTGTCATGTTTTGTAGTATGGCACTCTTGTCTGGAAAGTTTCCTCTTTTATTATATAATTGATTAGATACCAAGTCTGTTTTTCAGGAAAGAGGGATATAATGTAATATAAGTGCCACACCATCATATCTTGATAGTTATGTAGTTTTAAGAAAACACTGTGGGTGGCACTTGTGAATCTAGTGACCTTTGTACCATTTTAGACAGTGCTGTTATTCATCAGTGTTAGCTATGTATCACTGGCCAGGTTACAGAAATAAAAGTGATAACTTACCTTAGGTTCTTCCTATGGTATATAATTTAAAAAGAGGCACTGTGCATCTATTTGCCTTAGTACAAATCTATGTATTTATCTAGTATTAATGAATTTTACTTCTCAGCTGTGTTTCTTCTATGAATGGAACTGTTTACTGCATAAATGCAGTATTTGCCTTAGTACAAATCTATGTATTTATCTAGTATTAATGAATTTTACTTCTCAGCTGTATTTCTTCTATGAATGGAACTGTTTACTGCATAAATGTTTGTATGATTATCAGAAATTATAAATATCTTGTATGTTTTAGGTTGAAGACGTGTGTATTAAGTACAACATAGATGGCATTACTACCGAAAGCTCATCTACGGAGTCGCCTGTTACTGATCCCGTACCTGAAACCCAAACTCCTTCCCTAGTAAAGGATTCAACTCATATTATTTATGAACTTTCTGAAGAAAACAATATTACTGATGATAATGCAGAAGATATAAGTCATTTGCACTCCAATTCATTTTCTAGTTTTAATTTATCAAGCACGTTTCCCACACTACAGCCTTATGGGTTTAATGGCATGAGGAGTCCATCAGGAGCTGATATATCTAAAAGAAGGTACGTATAGAGCATGAGCAAGTACAAATGCAAATTTAAAAAAAATGTTTTACAGCAGGGAATGAAATGTTCAACAAATGTTAAGTTTTTTTCTTAATTTGGGAACTGTTATGGTAAATGACAGGACCACATGTTGGAAATTACAGATAACAGTTTATCATCTAATGCCTTCAGTAAGTCCCTTGGGCCCATGCCTCAGCCATATTCACATAAATTCTGAAATTTATTAAGGATTAACCATTTTTTATTATTTATTTATGTGGTTTTCTATTTTATTGAATATGTTAAAGTACAAGAAAAATGTTTAGTTGGATGCCAGTTAAGGTTTTCGTGCACATTTGCCTGATAACCATATTGATGAATTAGGGTAACTTGAGTGTTGCAACTGAGTTTTCACTCATAAAGTGTTGACTGACTACAACTCCAAGTCAGTCAGTTAAACTACTGAAGCCCTTTTATTTGCTTAGACTCAAATGGCTGTGTGCATCTCACCAAAAGGAAATAAGAAAAAAATAGTTTGACAGGTTTCGACAAAGCAGGAAAGTGATGTGAAAAAAACTGCTTGATGTTTTTAGGGAAAGAGGAAGACAGCCAGTGCATGCACATGTCCAGACACTTCACAAAATAAAAATGAAGACAGCCAGTCTGTGCACACTCAGTGCGTGCATACATCCAGACACTTCACAATGTAAAGAGAAAGACAGCCAGTGCATACATATGCCCAGGCAGTTCACAATGTAAAGAGGAAGACAGCCAGTGCATGCATATGTCCAGACACACCACAACGTAAAGAGAAAGACAGCCAGTGCATTCATATGTCTAGATAATTCACAATGTAATGAGGAAGACAGCCAGTGCATACATATACCCAGACAGTTCACAATGTAAAGAGGAAGACAGCCAGTGCATGCATATGTCCAGACACTTCACAATGTAAAGAGGAAGACAGCCAGTGCATGCATATGTCCAGACACTTCACAATGTATTTTGATCCTGTATTCCATCAGAGGTACTCCTGTGAGTGGTTTGTACCCTACAGGCAGTTTTGGATTATGACTACCCTCATGCTTGGCACAACTGAAGAGACCAAAGGAAATGAAATAATAAATAAGTGAACAGAGCCAGTATCAGGTATTATGGTATGCACCCTGACAGATTTGTTTGCTGTCACTTGTGTTACATATGAGGCTAGCTGTATCTTGAAACTGTTGTGTGGCATGATCCATTTATGGAAGTTAGTTCAGTGTATTAAGGCTATGACCTGTTACACCTGCCAAAGTGCATCCTATAGTCCTAGGTTAGAGTCACTCATCCTCCTTTTACCTGCTGTGTGTGCTTAATCAGATTGTGCATGTGTCACACAACTGATGGCTCAGAAGTCTGTCAATGTGCATGTCTTAATACTGTGAATCTGCAGGCATTTATTTTATTTCCATATTTACTTTTCTGTGTTAACCAGGGTAGAACAGTAATGCGCAGGGACTATATTTAGACTGACTGGAAGTAAAGTAAATGCCTGCATATTCACAAAACTACAGTGTTGTTTACACACTGAAGAAATAAACCCCCATTTAAACTGTAATTTAATCTGTCACTGTTTAGACCAATGCTTGTTTCTCTGTGTGTAACATCAGTGACTTTTCAAAGGAATGCACCTGTGGAACAGGTCGTCTGGCATGTGATGCAGGGATATAACATGAAAGGCTGTGGGCAAATCACTGTTATTTTTCTGTTATTTGATTCTACCAACACCTAATTCGCCTATGGTGAACATTTGTTTGATGTTATAATGCACTGCAGATGGTGACTGAAGCTTAATAGGGAGGACATAACTATGCTGCTAGAACAGCTGCATCTCCAGGCAGATGTTACTTCAGCTCCTGGAGTCAGCATGTCCAAACAATGGCCATGTGCTCTCAACAGATGTCACCTTCTAAGACTTAAGCCACTGAGACTTGTAGGGTAACCATTGCAGCCAATATTAGTTTCTCCAGCCCTTCTTTGATTGCATGTGGGTTCCTTGTTAAATAAGCCTGCTGATGAAGGACTTTTATTAACTAATAATTTGCAAAATATTACAAGAGTAAACTTCTGTGGGATCTGTAGATGTTAGGCAAGGACACAATAGAACTAAATCACTGACCTGACTTACTATAATGCCTCTTCAATTGCATTTTTACAGTTATATTTCAGTTTCTGTGTATCAGCCACTAGACAAACCTTGTCAGATGTGTCACAGAACCAAAGTCAGTCCCAACATGTCCTTTCTTTGAAATGTATGAACAAACAGGTAATCAACCTGTTGATGTTTTTTAACCTGTTTTCCTATAACCAGTAATAGTTGCTTATGAGGAGAGGTCCTGGCAGTGTATTTATAATGGGCTGGAGAAGAGATCTGGTGGCCTGTCAATTAAGGGATGATGATTTTTTCTGCAGTTCTGAGAATAATGGCCTTAGTATGGCATTTCCTCTTGTAAAGGGATACCATAAAGGATCACTGAGTAGATGAAAAATATACAATTACTTAAATAAGACAAGGAGTGGGTATAGAAATGAGGCCTACTTCTCTTTCAGCTTTGGGTACTGGAGCATAAGCTTGCTGTCGAGATATTTCGTAGTCAGGAGAATGGTCAGGGTATTGGACACATCAGTTTACGCGTAGATGGACACACAAGGAGCCTATACATATATTTCCAAGTGTAAACTCTCCATCCATGTGAGAATGATACCTCAGTAGGTAGAATCGCCACTTGATTTAACTTACTGGTTGATTAATCATCATGTTCTTTAAATTGTCAGACTTGCATTTTGTTTTCAACATTGAGCTAGACGTTTCTTTTTAAGGACGTTTTAAGCCATAACACGATAAGGGTATTGATATAGAAGATTTCCCCAAGATTACTATTGGTAAGCAATTCATAAAAAGCATCAGTTAAGTCACCATATGTGATCTGCTTTATTTGAGTTAATTCCATGGGAAGTAGCAAGTGCAAACGCATGACATAATAGGAGGGGATATAATATTTTATTTGTTGGATTTAAAAGGGCAAAATGGCATCATTTTTAAAAAACTGGAAAACTCCAGACAGGCCTTTTCAGTGTCATTCTTTATATTCGCTTCACTGATCACATTCCATTTATTAATATGTAAATGTAGGTTTTGTAATCAACATAAAAATGAGACATGCACAAAAGACAGAACATAAACTCTTTGTTATGTTTTGGTACAAGTACTGTCTTGCTGGGAGGGATAGTTACATTATTTTTGAGTTGAACAGACAGGCTTTTGTAGCAAAGTGTATGTGTGGTTTAAGAATCAACTTTTTGCATTCCAGCAGGAGTCCTCCAGTATTACAAGCTCATCTCTATTTAGATTTCAGACTTTTTCATGGGGGAAAAGAAAGTCAGTCTCACTGGTGAGATTTCAGGTAAATTCAGATTATTAAGGATTGGTTGGGATGTCATATGGTAGAAGCAGCTTCAGTATATATATATATATATATATGTATATATAGATATATATATATATCTATATATATATATATATATATGTGTATGTATATATATATATATATATATATATATATGTGTGTGTGTGTGTGTGTGCATGTATAACAGAGTACTTGTTAGAATTTCTGTGTAGACATTGATAGCAGTGGGGGGGGGGTAGTTTCACCTTATCACCGATATTCTGTCCTGCCTTATATAAGTGGTACATTCTGAGTTATTTCCGCTTATTATCTTAGCTTTGCTCCGGCTAAGATATACTTGAAATCAACTGGACTTATAAGTGAATTTAAGTACACTTTTATCTGCTCTTTTTCATATAGTTCTGCATTTAATTTATTTGTTTGTGTTTCTCACTGAATATTAACTCAACTGAAAGTTGTGGCTGTGTCTCTACAGTTAGTTCCCCACCCACTCTCCCGGTTCTTGCCTGCCCCTCTTGTAAATTTGTGTTTGGATGCTCCTTCTGGGCCCATCTCATTTGCTCACTCAACTGAGTGCAGTGAGATCATATTCTGATTTCAAGCACTCCTACTGTGTACAAAGAGAGCATTTGGGAAGGACAACCACTGTAGCCTCTTAATCCTGCTCTGTTCTCTCCCTAAAAAATAAATAAATAAATAAATAAAATATATACATATTTTATTCAGCTGCTCTTACTGTAATTTTCTTACGTCTGTTCTGCGTGCTATCTGTTCATTCTCTCTTACTGTGCACGTATTACTGCCTTCTGCACTTGTTTTTAGTCATTTGTTAATTTAACTGCATTTATTTAAACTGCATTTTCAGTAATATTGCTACACACTCAAGTGTGCTAGCCTGCACTGCAATTTGAATTGTATTTACTGCTGTTTTAGCTGCTTTTCTGTAAAAAAAAAATTCTAAGCTTGTATCCTGTCTTTCCTGTAACTAGTCTAGTCCAGATACTGACTTGCTGTATCCAGGACTGTTGGTAAGCTTCTGAACCCCCAAGCCTTTCTGTGTTGGAGGGAAGCCTTCTAGTTTATTACTGGGAGTGGTAAGCACTAGGTAGCCTATCTACCACAGGAAGAGTGGGTTTTGGCCCAGAAATTGTAGTTCATTGCTGTTTGGGTAGTTTTTCCATCTGTTTCTACTTTCTGGTTTAAAAGCCCGCATTTGCGTTTGGTCCCCACCTTTCCTGTAACTAGTCTAGTCCAGGTACAGATTTGCTGTATCCAGGACTGTTGGTAAGCTTCTGAGCCCCCCCCCCCCCGGCCCTTCTGTGTTGGAGAGAAGCCTTCTAGCTTATCAGTGGGAGTGGTAAGCACTAGGTAACTGATCTACCACAGGAGGAGTGGTTTCTGGCCCAGAAATTATAGTTTATTGGCCGTTTGGGAAGCTTTTCCATCTCTTTCAACCTTCTGATTTAAAAGCTTGTGTTTGTGCTTGTTTCCTGCCTTTCCTGTTACTAGTCTAGTCCAGGTACAGATTTTCTGTATCCAGGACTCTTTGTAAGCTTCTGAGCCCCCAAGCATTTCCGTGTAGGAGGGAAGCTTTCTAGCTTATCAGTGGGAGTGGTAAGCACTAGGTAGCCTGTCTACCACAAGAGGAGTGGTTCTTGGCCCAGAAATTGTAGTTTGTTGACCATTTGGACAGTTTGTCCATCTCTTTCAACTTTCTGGTTTAAAAGACCACATCTGCACATGTTTCCCATCTTTCCTGTAACTAACCTACTGGGAAGCACTAGAAAGCCTTAAACTGATGCAAGCCTTCTAGCTTAGAAGAGAGACTTTGGAGTGATTAAGTATCGGTTTTCTGTATTGTACTTATTTGACTGCCTGCACTTTTAAAAAGTAATTTTTTTGTTTAAATAATTTAACTGTTCTAGGCTACACACTAAAGTGTGATAGCCTTTTCTGATCGTTTAAAGTTGTTTTAAGTGTATTTTTTACTGTTTTTGCCTTATCTTTTCAAATAAACAAAAACAAAAAAATCCTCGTTTCCCACCTTTCTAAGCTAGTATAGTCCAGTTTTCAGGCTAGTGCTGAATTCAGGGCTGTGTTACAAGTTTCTGAGTTGCCCATACCTTACTTGGATAGAAGGAAGTTTCTCTGTTCACCTGTGAGAGAGGGGAGCTTTCTGTCCCTGGAGGAGTGATTCTAGCCCAGAAGTTAGTAGTTCATTGGCCATTTTGGGCTAATTTCTTTCTCTTTCATTTCCCTGCTATAAAAACTGCATTTGCATGGTTTTGTGCACCGGGCAGTGCCGGTTAGCTAGGGTTAAATTATTCCCAGCTCCACTAAGTCTCCTCTTCAGTTTTTCCCTTGAAACTAGTGTAACTCTCAACCTAAGCACTCAAAAAGCATCCTACAGCCCAGCACTTGCTCAGACCTAATAGCAAACATTAATATACCCTGACACTTGATTGTCCAGCAGGGCAAGGCTCTTTGATCACCCCTCACCAACCAATTGACTAAGCAGCTCACCCTACTATTCTGGCATGACCAAAGGGCAATTTCAGGTGTATTCTCCAGTCCAGCTGGTGAATCTCGGTATCCTGAGACAATGTTACAATTGCCTCATGTACACAGACAACCCTCTCCTCCTACCACAAAACACTAACATATGTGAGAGCTGCAATTATAGAGCCAAACTAGAGGCTAAGCTGTTTCCACCCAAGACTGGAACAGACAGTCAAGAGGAGAAGGTTAACACTTGCACCACACCTCCAGCCACACACAGACCTACTAAACCAGCACTGGCAAAAAATACACGTAAATACACAAAATCATACTCGGAGGCTCTAAATAAAAACCTGCAAAAGCATCAGAGACCTCCAAAGCAGACACCCAAACAACCTGCACTACCCATCACAAACCAGACAAGACATAAAACACAAAATCAGTGTGCCGCACAATCATAGCCCTTAAGGCAAAATAACATACCTAACACTCTAGTAATAGGTGACTCTATAGTTAGGCACACGGACGTCCCACTCACTAGGCTGGACAAGCAGAAGGTTACTATTAGCTGCCTGTCGGGAGCCAGAATCCACCACATAACACAAGCACTCAGGTCACTCCAGAACAAGTACAAATATGACTCTGTTATTGTTCATGTTGGTGTGAATGACCTGAGACATATCTCCCTGGACTGCATGAAAAGAGACATGGAAGAGCTCTCTGATCGTGTAGCCCAGGCTGGTATGACCCTGACCCTGTGTAGCATCCTGCCCTCACCAAGAATGATACCTCAGTATAAAGAAAAAATGATTAATTTCAGCAATTGGCTAAGCTTCTGGTGTCATTCAAAGGGGATCCAGTGTCTGTCAGCCTGGGACGACATGATCAACAAGCCGCATTGCTTCGCAAGAGACGGCTTGCACCTGTCACCCCTAGGCTTTCATATATTGGCCAAGGCTCTTGCTGCCCCTGTAGTGCCTTTTTTAGGCAAGGCTCAAAAATCAAACCCACCTCCGTAAACAGCCCAATTAACAAAAAACTGAGGGTTATGCTACTGAACACCAGGAGTTTAAATCTCAAAATGCAAGTGCTGAAAGCACTCCTCAGTATGGAGACCGTCGAAATCTGTGCAGTAAATGAAACCTGGTTCAAGGCTCCAGAGAGTACCCCAGCACTACCGGGCTACAACTCATACCACACATTTCAGCCACAGAACATAGACTGAAACACAAAAGGAGAGGGAGTACCCATATTCATCAAGGATACCTACACCTGCACGTTAGTGGTGCAGCATGATACCTCTGAGATCATCCATGTGCAACTAACATCAGGCATATCTGCAGTGCAAATTGTGGCCTGCTAATGATCACCCTCCATGGCCCGGGACCACCACTCCACCTTTCTGGAGACACTGGAAAACATGACGGTCCTACCGAACACCCTGATATTGGGCGATTTCAATTACCCTACCATTAACTGGGAAAACTACTCAAGTACAAACTCTGAGGCCCAGCGCTTCCTGGAATTCATCAACTCAAATGCCCTGGATTGGCTGGTAAACTCCCCTACCAGAGGTGAAAACATATTGGACCTGGTCATCACAAACATGGGTGACAGGTGGTTAGATTAGACCATAAACTAATCACTCAGAATGTCCACACCCCACCACCACCCCCAACTAAGGAAATCACAGTTAAAAAGCTTTTCTAAAGCAGACTTCACATTACTTAAGACAGAGGCGGTAAATTTCACAGCCCCCACGCTAAAGGATAACACTGCTGATGATGCAGAAACCTTTACAAATGCACTCTATTAGCACCTACAAGGACACATGGACCATGCCATCCCTAGCAAAACCAAGACTCATTCCTCTAAGAGAAGGAAACCAGTCTGGTGGACCCCTGCCATAAACAGGTTATACAATAAAAGGAGGAAACTAGTTCAGAAAAAAAGCAAATCCCAAGAAGGAAAGACATCCCTGATCAGTATCAGTAAGAAACTAAGGTCTCTCATAAAATCATCCAAGGCTAACTTTGAAAGAAAAATAGCCAAGGATTCAAAAGATGACCACAAAGCCTTATTTAGCTATGTTAAGAATCTAAATGGCAACTCGCAGATATGCACTGAAGTAGTGCAAAATAGCACAAAATATACTGAACCTACCAATATTGCCAACATCCTGGCAGATAGATTCAGTGCAAACTTCACCCCCCTCTCACCCCCAAAAGGGCCCACAACAATACCGGAAAAGAGTAGTGTCCTGGAAATCACAGATGCACAGGTAAAAATAGCCCTTTCAAGAGCCAAAAACACAGCATCACTGGGGCCAGATGATGTCCCTGGCTGCGTCTTCCACGAAGTACAAAACGAACGAACCCCCCCACCTAAACACATTGTTCAAACTCAGCTTCTCCACAGGCTACATGTCCATAGAATGGCACACAGCAACGGTTATTCCATTCCACAAAGGAGGGGCCACAACTGACCCTGGGTAACTATCGCCTCATAAGCCTGACTAGCCTAGTCTGTAAGGCTATGGAACGCATCATCATGGAACTCATTAACAAAGACATTGGGAGCCTCCAAACACTTGACCCAACCCAGTTTGGCTTTGTTAAGGGCAGGTCATGCCTACTAAACCTGGTTGACTTCTTCGAGACAGTCACCAAGGCCATAGACGAGGGAAAGGTTATTCACATAGCCTACCTTGACCTCGCCAAGGCTAGATAGTAGTCTCTCCTTTGACAATCATATTGTCACAGTAGTTAGGAAATCCTTCTATGTGGCCCATCTAATTACTAAAGGGTTTGCATCTAGAAATAAAGAGGTTATAGAACCCCTCTAATCGTCACTCATCAGACCCATCATATAGTACAATGCCACATTTGGGATGTACCTCACAAGACCGTTCCAACAGCTGGAGAAACCACAAAAGTACGTCACCAAGAGGATTACTGGCCTCAAACATATGTCCTATGCAGCCCGACTGAAAAACTCCGGCTGTACTCAGTGGCATATCGCTTACTCAGAGGTGATCTCTGCCTGACTTACAAAGCCATGTCCAACTCAGAATTGATGGACATGCTCCACCTAAAGAAATCCAAGTCACTGCGAGCCGCGCGCTATAGTGAGCTAAACCTCGTCACAACAATAAAAAGAACATGCTGGAGGGATAGATTCCTGTCACAGAGACTCCTCATGCTTTCGAACAAAATTCCAAACTACATTAGGCAGAGCCCCTCACTAACACTCTTCAAGAAATGTACCCCAGGGATCACTTCACTGACTCTGCTTGACAGAGGATCAGTTAATTAATGGGGCGGCGAAAGCCAACACACTCTGGCTAGGCTTATAAATGCCCTTGGGCAGATAGCCTAGTACGTACCTATGAACCTATATATATAAAATCCGCAGTGGTGGTGCTGCAGTAGCGTTGTCGCCTCACTCACAGTAAGACGCTGTCCGGTTCGACTCTCAGTTAGAGCGTCTTCTGCATGGAGACGTGCGTGAATGGGCGTACCTTCGTTGAAGGTTGTGTGTCAGGGCTGGCAACTCAGTACGTAAAAATCAACTGCCAATCATTAGCAGACCGGAGTTCCGCTGTGGCGACCCCTAACCGGGAAAAGCCGAAAGTCACAACATATATATATATATACCTATGAACACATATATTTTTTTATATATATAGATATATGAACCTATACACACACACACACACACACACACACACACACACACACACACACACACACACACACACACACACACGTGTGCATATATATTATATATATATATATATATATATATATATATATATATATATATATCTGAACCTGAACCTATATAGATATATATATATATATATATATATATATATATATATATATATATATATATATATACACACACACACACACACACACACACACACACACACACACACACACACACACTTGCGTATATATATATATATATTATATATATATATATATATATATATATATATTTACATACACATATACATATATGCATATCTATATGCATAGATATATGAACAAAGCAAATGATAAAAAGGTCACACAGACAAACCATTCAGTAAAAACTGCAAGAAAACCCCTGCCATGCTAGAGTTTTCACTGTGTAATATATTACACCTCCTGTAATGGAGGCTATGCAAACAACCCCTAAAAGACATACAGTGTTTTCAGCTACATGGCTTCTGAATGCCCATGTTTTTTTTTTTTTTGGTCTTTTTGCATACATTCAGGCAAGTAAAGGCAAACCCTGCCAGCTGTGGGCGTGCATGCTTCGGCCTATTTAGTGACCTCATCAGCACAGTATAAGTGGATTGTTTGACTATAGTTTATAAATAAGCTTCAGATCAAGTTTGATGTCTATAAACATTAAGCTACCTGCAAAATATCACAGTTATGTTGCTCATATATGTAAGTACTCTTCTACTGCTCTTAATGTCACACCTCACATGTTATGTAACACCTGTGTCACCAACTCTAAAATCCCCTAATCTTTCCTGTTCTACACACATTATTGGCCAACCCTACTCGGACATAAGTGCTTCCCTCTTATCTAACTTCTCACCCTACCTCCTTTACAAATTCAAATCTGTCTACTTCACCACCTGCTATTTCAAGCTTTAAATATAAGCTCAGTATAAGCTTGCCATTAAGCCCTTTACTTAACTTAAATTACCAGATTATTTCCATGTGTGGTAATGTACACCCTAATTGTGACCCATACCTGTCATTTCTTCTATCTTTTTACTTGTACTGCATCAGTATCACTAAGAATCCTAACAGAATACCTCCATCAACATCTGAAATGTAGCTAACAAAGTAACAGAATTCCACTCCTGGTTCTCACATCACTCTCCTGACATTGTCATCCTTTTCTAAAACCTGGCTTACATCACACAACAAAGACTCTGAAATTCTTCCCTCAAGCTAAAATAGTATGTACTCTGATAGATTAAACGAAAAAGGTGATGGTGTAGCCATCCTATATTCAAACCACCTTACTCTCTCTCCCTTATGCTTTGTCCCACGTGCATCTCACTCTGCAGACATGCTAATTTCTGACCTCAAACTAAACAGTCATAGTAATCTATGTATAATTGCCCTGTATATTTCTCCAAGTAAAATATACCTGTCCTGGATGACATCCTTAACTGGTTATCAAATTCCATATCCTATGAAACTAGAATATTTGGTGATGTCAACATTGACTGGAAGCGCCTTTCAACAGACAACACCTCAAGTATCATCAATCTATATGGATTTAGTCAATTTATAATCTTCCATATTTGCTCAAACAAATTCTGGCTCCATTCTAGACTGGATCCTAGTTTCAAATCTTAAGCAATACAACTCTCCTAGCAGTGACCACTGACCCATCAATGTCCAGAGATTAATGAACTGCAACTTCAAAGATTAAATTCTTAAGGAATGCTGTAATCCTACCAATTTTAAACCTGATGTTTTCAGCAATATTCTTGAGTCCCTTAACTGGTCCAGTCTTTACCTCTTACCTATGGATGATGCTATACATAAATTCAATTCACTGTCTCTCAATACCCTAAATAGCTTTTCCGCTTCATAAGAAAACATGTTAAGTCCACCCAAGCTCTATGTTTACCCATACTAGTCACACACACATGTAGAACAGAGACAAAGCTTGGTTAAACTGGCAAAAATAAATAAATTAAAGAAATAAATAAATAAATCTCCTGCCCACCTTCAAACTTATTAGCATATCTGGAACCTTTCTAAAACTCAAGTCACTGCTAATAATAAAAAAGTCAATGCTAAAAATAAACAAACAAACCAGTATTACATGCACAAATAAACCTTAAAAGTACAAGACATTTGATCCTCTAATAACTAAATGTTGCACCCTGGAACTCTTACTGCCACCAATCCTAGCCCAGTTAGCTGTCTCATAGAAACCCTAATAAATTTAACTCCAGTTTTCTAGACTGTTTTGCTACCCTAACACAAAATCCCATACAAACTCATGACAGCACATATGAGGTTCCCACTTCCAGTTTTCTCCTTAAAAGCTGCCTCTACTTCATCCATAAAACATCTACTCAATAAAGTCAAGCTATGCTCACCCTCCATTGACAACCTCCCTACAGAATATTCAAAGCTTGAAGCTACTTCCATTGCTTTTTCAGTCTCAGTCTTGATCAGTAGATCCATTCAAGAATCACATGACCCATCTGTCTGGAAAATTTCTACATCATAGCTCTTCACAAAGGTGGTAACTTCTGAAGTAACAAACTTCAGGCATATTGCTATCTTACCCATCTTTCTAAAAGTCTAGAAAAATGCACACATCAGCAAATCTTACAGTACCTTCTTCAAGAATATCTACTAACCTCTACCCATACCATACCATGGCAGAATAACTGCCCCGGTTGCCTTCTTAGGTAATGTAATTAAAATTATAGATAATAATTTGGTTTCTTCCCTGTTTCTAGATCTCTACAAAGCTTTTCCCACAGTCTCTCACTCCAAATTACTCTCTAAAATGTCTGCACTTCATCTGTCTAATACAACACTTATTGAATAACTAGTCATCAAATCCTATACATTGAAGTTCCTGTTCAGCAAACTACCTAAACATGGAATATAAATGCATTGAATTGTTTTACTTGGCCAACACTGTAAATGTAAAATGTGCTGTGACAAAAAAACTGTAAACAATAAAGTGCATTAACACTGTTTGTGAGTTTATTAACTCATTTACTCCAATGGAACTCAGGAAGTTTGCACTTTTAACTTCCAATGGGCGGAGCCTAAGCCTTTTGACAGAATCAGGTTATGTCTTTACATTTCAAATAAATGTTCATATTTCTGAAACCAAAGTGGTTATGAAAGATGTATAAATGGTAAACTCATCAGCGCAAGCTATTTTTATAGTGGTACTATTCTTTAGGTCAGTGATGGCGAACCTTTTGGTTCAGCGTGTCAAAAATTCATAAAATGGCTAACTTAACTCTGCTACTGTGTCGTCCCCAAACAAAAGTAAATAAATAAATAAAAATAACTAAATAAATAAATGAGGGACAAATCTAGAAATAAGAGACATGGGCAGTTTTAAACTAGTAGTACTATTAATTTGAGACACTGAAAGAAAAAAAATGAATGTAAATTAATATACATTTTTTGAAGTTAAATAAGTCTTTGAATCTAATTGTTGTCATTATTAAGTGTAAAAAGTTGCCAGTTTTAGGAGGGATTCAGAGGTACAGTTGACAGGAATGTAAAACAGCACATTCTTAGAAATGCAGACTACTTGCCCTTTGAAGAAGTGTAACCATGAAGAGAAAACCATATCACCACTGCCCTTTGCAGACTCTATCGAGATAGTATACCAAAATATCTTTGAGGTTAATAACTTCCTTACCTCTGCATCAATGTTTTTGAACTGGCTCCTAGCACAAAACAATTCAGTGCACTTCACATGAGCAACGAATGCAAAAGCAGTGTCTTTGGTAACTTGGGTGTTGGTGATTGCTGGTGTGTCACCCAAAATGTTGTGGTGTGTCACTTTTGATATTCGTGTTATAGGTTCGCCATCACAGCTTTAAGTTCTAGCTTATTAACAGAATTTTATAAGTCACAGTCACTATTACATTTTATAATAGTTTGTAAACAACTTACTATATCTCGACATTCAAGTTACACACATATTGTCAGTAGTATTTTATTCATCTAGCTGCGTGCTTTCATATGAGGCTAAGGAGTTCTGTCTGTGTTACTTGTTTTTTTTTGAGATATTTAGAAAAATGTGAAAATTATACCTATATAAATTGATGTAAAAACAACAGTTATTTATTTATTATTATTTATTTATTTTACATTTGTTAACCGGGCTGGTCTAGCTGGATGCATATCCTTTTTCAGTAGAGGCCCGAGGAGAAAAGCTCCAATCATAATCTTCAAACACAAAATATCAAAACAAGTTATATAAAGAAATACAGGTTATAAAAATACAAGTTACAAAAAAGTGTAAAAAAAGTAGACGTTGTACATTTACAAGATTAGTAAAAAAAGTCAATTTACATAGAAGTATAATGAGACAAAGATCAATCGTCTGGTAAAACAAGACAGAGAAATGTTATATACTAATAGAGTATATCGAGTTCAAGAGTCACCATCTTATATTTGTGGTAAAGATGTATTTCAAGATAAGTGATAAGGGAACAAGAATTAGGAGATGGGGACTGGATGGATTTGGTGTGAAGGTTTGATATATTAGATTAACAGAAGATAAATGTTAATGCAGTTGAGTTTGCCATTGTATAAGCTTTAAGATGAAATCTTTTAAAACCCTGTACATAGCATGGTTTTGGAATAATTGATGCAAATATGAACAAGCAATATTTGACGCCTAATGGTGTCAGTAGGAGTTAACTGCAGATGCACCTGGAGGCGTCACTCAGATGGAATGAGTTAACACCAAACTTGTCTGTAAATAATAATAAAGTGCAATTACACCACTCTGCACATATTTTTTCTTCATTTTTACAGAGGGCAAGCCTGTCTGCCCCCCATGTGCATGGGCTGTGCCCCCCCCCAATTTAAATATACCAACTCCAAGATTGACTACATTGAGGAAAAGGATAAATTATAGTACAGCATCATCGTCTCCGGGCTATTGTTGAGAACAGAGATAAGTATGCTGCTGACTCTTTTCTGAAGGCAGCAGCTCTCTCATTAAGTGTTTAAATATCGTTATTGAATAAGCCTTATGCAGCGTATTAGTGAAGAGTTACCGAATAGCTGGGTAACTACAGCAGAGCTGGTAAGTGAGATGGGTAGAAAGTTGCTTGGTGTGACATCTGGAAAGAGGAAAGAGGACAAGGAGACCTGGTGGTGGAATGAAGAAGTACAGGAGAGTATACAGAGAAAGAGGTTGGCGAAGAAGAAGTGGGATTGTCAAAGAGATGAAGAAAGTAGACAAGAGTATAAGGAGATGAGGTGCATGGCAAAGAGAGAGGTGTCAAAGGCTAAGGATAAGGCGTATAAAGAGTTGTATAAAAGGTTGGACACTAAGGAGGGAGAAAAGGACCTGTACCGATTGGCTAGACAGAGGGACCAAGCTAGTAAAGATCTGCAGCAGGTCAGGGTGATAAAGGATAATGAGGGAAACGTACTCACAAGAGAGGAGAGTGTGTTGTGCAGATGGAAAGAGTACTTTGAGGGGTTGATGAATGAAGAGAATGAGAGGGAGAGAAGGTTGGATGATGTGCGGATAGTGAATCATGAAGTGCAGTGGATTAGCAAGGAGGAAGTAAGGATAGCTATGAAGAGGATGAAGAACAGAATGGCTGTTGGTCCAGATGATGTACCTGTGGAACCATGGAGGTGTTTAGGTGAACTGGCAGTGGAGTTTTTAACTAGATTGTTTAATGAAATCTTGAAAAGTGAGAGGATGCCTGAGGAATGGAGAAAAAGTGTTTTGGTACCGATTTTTAAGAATAAGGGTGATGTGCAGAGCTGTAGTAACTACAGAGGGATTAAACTGATCAGTCACAGCATGAAGTTATGGGAAGGAGTAGTGGAAGCTAGGGTAAGAAGGGAGGTGATGATTAGTTATCAGTATGGTTTCATGCCAGGAGAAAGCACTACAGCTGCAGTGTTTGCTCTGAGAGTGTTGATGGAGAAGTACAGAGATCATCAGAAGGAGTTGCATTGTGTCTTTGTGGATTTAGAGAAAGCATATGACAGGGTGCCTAGAGAGGAGTTGTGGTATTGTATGAGGAAGCTGGGAGTGTCAGAGAAGTATGTGCGAGTGGTACAGGATATGTACGAGGGTAGTGTGACAGTGGTGAGGTCTGTAGTGGGAGTGACGGATGTGTTTAAGGAGGAGGTGG
Source organism: Protopterus annectens (assembly GCF_019279795.1). Classification (NCBI taxonomy): domain Eukaryota; kingdom Metazoa; phylum Chordata; order Ceratodontiformes; family Protopteridae; genus Protopterus; species Protopterus annectens. The sequence goes on from NC_056730.1 coordinate 435,611,615, forward strand.
GATTACATCAAGGATCAGCTCTGAGCCCTTTCTTATTTGCAATGGTGATGGACAAGTTGACAGACGAGATCAGACAGGAGTCCCCGTGGACTGTGATGTTTGCAGATGACATTGTGATCTGTAGTGAGAGAAGGGAACAGGTGGAGGAGACCCTGGAGAGGTGGAGATATGCTCTACAGAGAAGAGGAATGGAGGTCAGCAGGACTAAGACAGAATATATGTGTGTGAATGAGAGGGAGGATAGAGGAATGATGAGGATGCAGGGAGTAGAGGTGATGAAGGTGGATGAGGTTAAGTACTTGGGATCAACAGTTCAGAGTAATGGTGAGTTTGGAAGAGAGGTGAAGAAGAGAGTACAGGCAGGATGGAGTGGGTGGAGAAGAGTGTCAGGAGTGATTTGTGACAGACGAGTACCAATAAGAGTGAAAGGAAAGGTCTACAAGAGAGTAGTGAGACCAGCTATGTTATATGGGTTGGAGACAGTGGCATTGACAAAAAGGCAGGAGTCAGAGCTTGACGTGGCAGAGTTCAAGATGTTAAGATTTGCACTGGGTGTGACGAGGATGGACAGGATTAGGAATAAGTATATTAGAGGGTCAGTCCAGATTGGAAGGTTTGGAGACAAAGCCAGAGAGGCAAGATTACGTTGGTTTGGACATGTGCTGAGGAGGGATGCAGAGTATATTGGGAAAAGATGCTAAGGATGAAGCTGCCAGGTAACAGGAAAAGAGGAAGGCCTAAGATAAGGTTTATGGATGTGGTGAGAGAGGACATGCAGGTGGTTGGTGTGACAGAGCAAGATGCAGAGGACAGGAAGAAATGGAAACAGTTGATCTGCTGTGGCGAGCCTTAACAGGATCAGCCAAAAGAAGAAGAAGCAGCAGCGTATTTTACATTTGTTATGTTGGCCAAATAAAACAATTCGATCAATTTACATTCGAGATTTAAGTAGTTCACTGAGTTGCAACTTCAGTGCATAGGGTTCAATGATTAGTTTTTCAATTAAATAAACATCCTGTGAAGTGATATACACCTCTCAAATACTACTTCAGAATAATGTCTCATTCACACAGATATAGAAGTCATATCAAATATCAAGTCTTGATGCCCCAGCACTGGACCAGTAATCAAGGAGCCTCAATCCTCTCCACTAGCACCAGTGGGGGACGTACATTGGGAGAATGACAAGTACACACAAAGTAAAGTGCAGTTTCCCTTAAGAGCACACAGAGACCACAGACAGTCTTGGGCTGGCTTCTCCCTTTTTCTCCAGATCCCCAATAAGACTCCCCATTGGCACAGCTATAGAGTTTAGATCTCGGCTGACTGGCCAAGCCAAGACCTCCAGCGCCCTCTCTGTCCAACCAGTTCTTCGTGTCCCTGCCAAAGTAGCTGACACACACACTTTTTGAGATCTGATTTACACACACACACACACACACACACACACACACACACACACACACACACACACACACACCTTGGAAAAGTTGGCACAGGTTTACTAGCTATGCTCCCTTTTTCCCGACTATAAGGTAGTTATTACTGCCCCCAGCCAGCTCTATCAGCTACTTTAAGGCCCTTAGCAATGAGTGTCCAATCTTGATGTGTCATGTTACTATTAATCCAAATGGTAGTTTGACCAAGAGCAAGGCTATTAGGAGTGGCCCACTGTGTCACCAAATAAATATGCAATTACTCTCAGAACTTAAATGTGTCTCTCACGTATCAGCCACAATGAAATGTTTGAATGTATTTAATAATAAATAAAAAAACAAGAAAGTACTCAGTAAATAATCACAGTTACTTCAGAGTTCAAAATCACAGGAAACATTTAAAACAACATTATAGGACAGTCTCAAATAAATAAAGAAAACATCTAAGCTGTACTTCACTATATTCCTGAATGTGTCTAAGAAAAATGATTGTACCCTAGTTAACTTACGTACAGTGCAAGCAGGCAGATGTGGTGAGTAGATGTTCTTGTCAGGTCAAAGACAAAACACAAAGTGCTCAGTCTCTCTCAGCGAGTTCTTAAATTAATATTGCAAATATTACTGTTGGGGTAACTTGCAGCATGGCATCACTTCTTGCCATCTGACTGTCCCAGTTGAAAACCCCCCACTGATACATCTGTTAGCATTTAGCATCTACCTGTGAAAATGCATAAACAAGGACTTTTCTTAGATCTAAGGCAGATCATGGAAGCCATAAAACAACCAATACTTCCAAGACAATACAAAAAAAATTCTAGTTCTAGACATTATATCTCCTGTTGCATTGAAACTGAAATATAACATCTCTTTTGTTTATGTCCCAGCCATAAAGTAACTTTTTTTTCAGCTATTATTTTGATGTTTTACAAGGTGATCTCCTCTGTTTCAGACTCCTCTTTTAAAATATATACATATAAACAGTTATAATAGAGAAAAAAGACAGGTCTCTGGTAAGTGGTAACAGCAGACACTGTCCACAGCAGATCATAGCTGTATTTTTGTTTTAATATTACTGCAGTCAACATAGGGGGTGCTGTGCAGCAGATACTTGAAATACATTATTGTGGCTGTTCTGGAACTGGCTATCTGTTAAGTAGTAGATAGTGGAAGAATGGATGCTTTGGATTCTTTGTGCCTTCTTCCTGGATACTTTGGAGTCTTTGTGCCTTCTTCCTGTCTGTTACAAATCTTTTTCACCAGATTGTCTTCTGATTTTCTGCACACGTGCCTGAGCCACTTTAATCAGTTATCTTTGATTTCCTCTGCAATTGGAGCTACTTGGGCTTTTGCCTCCAATGTCTTCATTTCTTTGTCTGTTCCACAGTGTGCATCCTGCCACCCATCAAAGGCACTTTGTCTCCATCACCTCAACTGCTCTGTCTTCACTGCCTGTTTATTTTCAGCTTCTTTGGCATTTTTCTATCATACACTACCCCTGACACACTGTGTCAGTTGGCTGCAGCCCCTCTGATTCTAGCTTTGACATCCTCATTCAGACTTCCCTTCTCCTCAAATATCTCTCCCAAGCACTTGAAGTGGTTAACCTTTTCCACTATTTTCCCTGCTGTCTCATTTCTCAATTTCTTCTGATTTTCCCCCATTTGCTACCATTACAACTATTTTATCTGCACTCATTTTCATAATGTGCCTTCAGTTTTGCATTCCATTACAGTAGTCTTTGCTCAAGTTCTTGTTTAGAGTCTGCCTGTATTGCTACATCATCTGCTTAGAGCAGTGTTGTTGATCTGTTCCCTCATCCACATTTGCAAATGTAGTCCATCACCAGTTTGAACTGGAGCAGGCTTAGAGCTGAACCTTGATGCACACACAAACACTCATTAAATCCCTTTCTGAGTGCAAAAACAGTCCATACTTGTATTACTCAGTCCTTGTACAAAGCCTGCACTACTTCTACCAATCTTTTTGGATTTTGAACCCTCACAGGACTCCCCAGTTCAGCTTTTAGGATATCCTGGCATATGCTTCTTCAAATCTAGGAATGAACAGCTGAACTCTTTCCTCATCTCTAGCTTCTTCTCCACAGTTTGTCTCACTGCAAACATTGGGTCAGTTGTACTAAGTCCTGGTCTGAATCCGAACTGCTTATCTCCTATCTTATTTTCTACTACTGTGTATATTCATTTATCAGTCACCATCTCCAGAACTTTCATGCAGTGTGATAGGAGTTTGAAAACTATGTACTGTTCACAGTTGTGAATGTCCCTTTTGTCCTTGTATGCTTGCACTAGTCTGCTTATTCTCCAGTCATCTGGGATATGCCTTTCTCTCCGTAGTACTATGAGTACCCCAGAAACCATTTTTTGCCTAACTCACCCAACATCTTGAACATATCTGCCCTAACTTTAAATAAATTGATGGCTACCCCATAAGTTTTTGGTGGTGTCTGTGACAAAGTGAGATACTGCCAGCCCAGCTAGCTGGAATTTTGTAAATAATTATATGTCATTGGGGAATATCGAAATGATTTGTGTAAGATGACTGCGTTACAAATGTATTAGAGCTGTCTGTCATGTGTATTTCAAACTGGATTGTGCAAGCTTGTGTTAAAAAAGGTATTTTATAAAGTGCTTTTGCTTAAAATGTAACTACAATGTGCCCTACTAGAAAAGAACAAAAATATACATGCACTATTGTAACTGTTTAAATGTATATATTTTAACAGTGGAAACTGGAATGCAGGAGGTTAACTTCAGAAAAATAACTGAAACTAAATTACTTTATAGCTACATCGTAAAAGATGGTATCTTTCAGTTTCAATGTAGCAAGAGACACCATGTCTATACTAGGGAGTTTTCGGTATTGTCTTTAAGGTGAAATAATTACTGGGCTTGAAATGTGGGGGGATGTAATTGTTTTATTACTTCCAGCATCTACCAAAGACCTGAGGTCTATGTATTTTCACGGGTAGATGCTAATTACTGCTAGCTTCCAACAGTGGGGGTTTCACCTGGGATAGAGTCAGATGACAAGAAATTATGTCATTCTGCAATCTATCCCAGCAGTAATATTTGAGATATTAATTTGAGACATCTGTGAGAGAGATGCACCATTCTGTATTCTGTCTTGAACCTGACAACAACTAGAAGATCCATTCACCACAACATGTGCCTTGCTCTATAAGTAAGTTTCTAGGATATTGTAACTCTCTTAGATATAGTCAGGAGTATAGCAAAGCTTAGTTTAGATATTTTTCTTTATTTATTTGAGACTGTCTTGTAATGATGTTTTAAATATTTCTTGTGATTTTGAACTCTGATGTAACTGTGAATATATACTGACTATTTCCTTGTTCTTTTATAATGTATTATTAAATATATTTTAAACATTTTGTTGTGGCTGATCGTCTAGAGATATTTAGGTTTTGAGAGTACTTGCATATGTATTTGGTGACACTGTGTGGGCTACTTCAAATAGCCTTGCTCTTGGTCAGACTATTTGTATTAATATTAATATTACACAGTAAGATTGTACACCCTTTGTTAAGGGCCTTAAAGTAGCTGATAAGTAGTTGACTGGTGGCAGTGATAACTACCTTATAGTCTGGGCAAAAGGGGGCATAACTAGTAAATGTTGCCAGCCTTTCCCAGGTGTGTGTGTGTGTTAATATATAAATCAAACCTCAAAGAGTGTGTGTTTCAGCTACTTGGGCAGGGACACAAAGAACTGATTGGATAGAGTGTGTGCTGGAGGTCTCGGCTTGGTCACTCAGCTGAGATCTCAACTCTATAGCTGTGCAAGTGGGGAATCTTGCTGGGGATCTGGAGAAAGAGGGAGAAACAGCCACGGACTGACTGTGGTCTATGTGTGCCCTTAAGAAAAACTGCACTTGATGCAGGGAGCTGCATCCGGATGTACTGTGTATGTACCTGTCATCCTCCCATTGTATGTCTCCCACTTGTTATAGTCATAAATAAATAACATTAAGACTTTATCTTATATGCCTTCAGTCAGGAACAACACAGGATGTGCAATCAGAAATTTTGTTTTTTTACAGCATTGGGAGTCAGTCTTCTTAGCCCTTGATGAAGCATTCTCACTTTACATACAAAAAATTTATTTTTATACATTTTCTTATAAAACTGGTCATGCAATTTCAATATGTTACAATGACTGTGTCTTATAGAAAACTTTGCAAATGTCATCATCCCTCGTGATTTTCACCTCAGACTTCACTTGGGCACCTTTCTCTACATGATACACCTGCTTCCAAGGGGTCTTGTTTTTGACCTTGGACATTTTAAACCATCCCTAGCAGCAATGCACTCGTAGCCTGGAGGAGTCAGGCTAACAGAATTCCTTTTGTAATAACTACATGCCTCAACCTCATGCAACGCATACTGTTCTCTCTTATTATATACTAAAAGAATGCAGTTTAAATAACAGCAGTACTGTAGCTTATGAAGCTGTATTTTTCCCAGCCCTGTGTACAAATTATATTTGCTTTTTAGCAATCATATTATAGCATCATCGTTGTTGCTGTTGTTGTATATACTGAAATTAATATACATTTTAATAAGCTAGTCTTGTCCCATAATAGTTTCCTCCTCATGACACTATTAGTGTCAAACCATGCATATAGTTATATTTTTATTTTTTTAACTTGATAAAATATGTCTCAGCATTATAATATTCATCATTAATTTTTGTCAAAATAGAACTGTCATTGATTGGTGCATGCAGTAGCAGTTCATGTGCAGGTGAGGTTAAACATCTTGTAATTACAGTCTTTACAATAGAAAATGCCATAATGATTACAAATGTAATAAAAAAGTACAATGACAATACCCTGGATTATGCTAGTTCCCAGGTTACCAAAAATACTGCCCAACCATTCAAAAAGTATCTTAAGTTTTGGATGTGCTGTCTAAATCTTTGGCCCTTTGTTTCATGAAATTTGCCAGTTTTTTTTTATGTTCATCATGATAGTCACTAATGTATGAACAGCAACGAGTTTCTATGAGGGCACATGGCACCCCCTTTTGCAGCAAGCATTATATCAAGTGCCATTTGACTCTGTAACACCACAGTTTGCATTCCAGTCATTTCTCGATTTGCCATCTTGATGTGATGTGAAATTTGTTGGCCACCTCCTGTAGAATTTGAGCAAGTATGGTGATTTTAATCATTGTCCTCTGCACTCCATACCCAGGATTAAAAATTGAAAATACTTGCTCTGTCCAGTGGATTGCTCACTTATTTTTCAGTCTGCCTGCTGGTGGGTGTTCGAAATGTTGAATAGCAGGAGTGATATAGCCTAAAAAGCAACACCCAGACCAGTTTGTAGGCAACCAGATGTAGGCACAATCACCACAGATGTAGTAACTGTCACTTATCATGCCCATGCTACACCCCCAGTCATAGCTTTTTAAGTGCAGAGTCTAAATCACTTTTATGACTGGTGTCATTACATTTGCTTTTTCCTACTGGTACAGTCCCATTTCTGGCATAACATGCGTCTCCATGATGTGTGGTTGCAAGTTGAAGAGACGCAACCTTTGAAAATTCAGTTACATTATGCCAGATTAAGCTAATGTCATTAAGGTCCTTTTTTAAATGACACCTATGATGCAGGGATAGGAATCATAGGAATTCCTGCCTTAGAATAATGAGGTATATACGAACATATTCAGCAGTTTGTTTTGCTTAGATTTTTAGCATATTGCCAAACGACCAGCAAGAAACTGTTTTCTTTCGACCAGTTTATAGAAGGGAACAGCAGCAGAAATAAAGCAAAAGTACCTGTTGTCACTGGATTCATCATGGACTGCAACTGAAGTTGACCTTCTCACTGGGCAGATGATTTATCTATCACACCTCGATCTCCCACTGCGATACATTACATAGTTAAAATATATAAAATATGCAAGTGTTTCCTTTTCAGGGATTTGATCTTGCTTGTTTATCTTTTCTCTCATTTTTGTTATTTTATAAATCAGTAATAATAAAAATGTTAGGCTTACCTTACAACTCCTGGATCTTGGCAGTTCCAAAGACAGAAAATAACTGTAGTAATCCACACACCATACAGGGAGGGAAAGGGTAGGAAGTCTGTCGGTGTGCAGCAACAGAGGGGGATGTTTCGATCAGACTTTTTCCCCAGCACCCCATTGCTTTCATCCCAGCGTGAGATCAAAAGTTACAGCTCCAGCATTGCGGTCAGGATAACGGGGCAGATAGGTACTGTGTCCAGAACTGACCACTCTTTTGGACCCTCTGAGGGTACTTTCACACAGTCACACTGTTAAGTCCCAGCATGCTTTTGGGCTCATGAATTTATTTTAACAATGCATACCTCTATGTCCTATCATGCGGTAGGCTCATGAATTTGTTTTAACAGTATATAATCTACATCCCAGTCATGCTATGGGCTCATGAACTTGTTGAATAGTCTATGTCCCAATCATGCAGTGGGCTCATGAACTTGTTCTAACTTTACAGTCTATGTCCCAATCATGCGGTGAGCTCATGAACTTGTTTTAACTTTACAGTCTATGTCCCAATCATGCGGTTGGCTCATGATCTTGATTTAACTTTACAGTCTACGTCCCAATCATGCGGTGGGCTCATTAACTTGTTTTAACTTTTTCTTTTCTTTCTCTCATACATTCATACATTGACAGAATAAAAACATCTGTCATACTTATTACCTTTCAATCCTGAGGGTACCGCCCTCGACACAAGGTGCCTCCTCGTGTTAATTGTCCTTTACTGTTAATTTGTCCTTTACTGTATGTGCACATACATTTACTTTACTCATTTACTGTGGGGTCCTCCCACTATTACTTGTATATCTTACAACCACTCAGTCAAACAAAAACACAGTCATGCACTTATACTACAAACACAGTCATGCACTTACATTTGCTAAAATTGTCTAAAAAAAGAAAAGGAAAAAACCCACAAACCAAACCTTTTCCCCTTACAAAACAATTTCCCTGCCAAGGCTAGTATATTTGCACACCCTGAATAGCTGCACGTGTGAGTCTCTGACTATTCCATACAAAGCAGTGTGGAATTTACAGAAAATCTGTGATGGGCACTATTCCAGAACTGTCACGCAGCAGTACCAAAGTTCAGATCTGAGTCACGGCACCATATTTTTATAGTCATGAATAAATAACATTAAGACTTTACCTTATATGCCTTTAGTCAGGAACAACACTTCAGGATGTGCAATCAGAAATTTTATTTTTTTACAGCACTGGGAGTCAGTCTTCATAGCCCTTGATGAAGCATTCTCACTTTACATACAAAAAAATGTATTTTTATAATTTTTTCTTATCAAACTGGTCATGCAGTTTCATTACGTTACAATGACTGTGTCCTATAGAAAACTTTGAAAATGTCCTCATCCCTCATGATTTTTGCCTCAGACATCATGTGAACACCTTTCTGTACATGATCCACCTACTTTCAAGGGGTCTTGTTTCTGAACTTGGAAGTTTTAAACCTTCCCTAGCAGCAGTGCACTCCTAGCCTGGAGGAGTCAGGTTAATAAAATCCTTTTGTAGTAACTATATGCCTCAACTTTATGAAACAAGTACTGTTCTCTCTTATTATATACTAAAAGAATGCAGTTTAAGTAACAGCAGTACTGTAGCTTATGAAGCTTTATTTTTCCTAGCCCTGCATACAAATTATATTTGCTTTTTAACAGTCATATTATAGCATCATTAATATACTGAAATTAATATACATTTTAATAAGCTGGTCTTGTCCCATAACACACTGGTGCCAGTGGTGAGGATTGAGGCTTCTTGATTACTGGTCCACTGGTGGGTCATCATATTTATTAGCTAACAGTGATGAGATCACCGCATCACTTATTAGGAGTCAGTGATATGGACATTGAATTCCTGTAGCTTGTAAACAGTGGTCACTAAAGAAGGTGTTTGTACTTTCAAGCAGCCAGACAGTGAACATTCAGAGTTTCATATCACAATAAATTTATTTATTTCTTGTTAGCTTAGTTAGTCAGGGAGAGCAGGCAAGGATGTCAGCAGAGGAGTATAACAAACTGACAAGGAGCCAGTTGACTGAGATGTGCCAAGACAAAGGATTGCAGGAGCAGAAGCAGAAATGATTGCAACCTTAACCACAGCTGCATCACAGACCAGCAACCAGGATGACAACCAGACTGGCCTTAGGGATGTACAACTGTTTGAAAATGAACAGTTCAACGTTTCCTGAGAGGACTTAAAAATCTGTTTGGAGTTACAAACTTGAGCTGGAGGCCAAACGTTTGGAAATAGAATCAGTAGAGAGACTGCAGCATTTGGAGGCTGAAGAAAAGGAGGGGCAGAAACAAGTGGAATTAAAATCAGCAGAGAGACTGAGACATCTGGAAGCCAATGAAAATGACAGGCAGAGACAACATGAAAAGGAATTCCTGACTCTTTGCCAGGGTCATGAAGGTAAAAGGGAAGGGAGTAACCAAACCACAGAAGTAATAAAGGTCAGTGAATTTCTTACACATTTACAGAGGGTGATCATTTTGATAGTTTTATTCATATGTTTGAAAAGGTATGTAAACAGTGTAATGCTGACCAAGAGCTCTGGGTACGGTTCCTGATCCCCTTAGTCCATGGTAAAGCTGTAACTGCTTTTTTTAAAGTGTCTGATAGTGATAATTTAAATTATAATACAGTTAAAAATTGTTTATTGGAATGTTTTAAGCAAACACCTGAAGCTTATAGAAAAAAGTTTAGTGAGCATAGGTACAAGGCAGATGAAAGTGTGTGTGAATATAGTGAATATATTACTGAGTTAAGCACTTATTTTCATAGGTGTGTGAGTGGGTGTCAGGTCACCACGTCTGAAGGGCTAGTAGACTTTTTGGTGAGGGAACAACCCATTAGCACTTTGCCTGAGGACATGTGAATCTGGTTGGCAGATAGGGAATACAATACCACAGATGAGTTGGGGAAAAAGGGAGACCTATACCTAGCAAGCAGGGCATCACTGCACAGGAAAGGGATACCCAGTGCTGCACATTGGTCCAAGGGAATCCATGGTGGTCAGCCTAAACTGCCCCAACAGAGTCTGCCAGTAACAGGGGAAGCTACTAGTTCAGGTACATGGCCAGGATCAAGGGCTAAATGTTTTAAATGTAACCACTGGGGCCATGTAGCATATAGATGTCCATGGAGGCAAGGTGGGGAACAAAAGAGTGGAGAGCCAATAATTGGGAATGACAGAATGCCAGTAGTATGCCCGCAGTAAGTTGTCTGGAGACAACAAGGGTACCAAACTACCACAAGAGGTTATATCCTATCTTAGTAGATGGGAAACAGGCCACTGCTAAGAGAGACACAGCTTCTGACCTAACCATTGTGAAGCCTACAATGGTTAAAGAGCAGAACTCCTTGCTTGGGCAGTCTAGTCCAGTCCGAGCTTTAGGAGGGGCCCCGTTTCAAATACCTTTGGCTAGTTTTCATCTTGACTGGGAGGGTGGAAAAGGAAGCAAGCAAGTGGGTGTGTTTGAGGATATCCCTGCATATGTCCTGACAGGGAATGATTTTGATAATACAGTACCTCATGTGCATGTAGATACAACCAGTGAGGCTTGGAGACAAGCATGCGAGTCTGGTAGCCTTGGGAGGGGGACCCAGACAAGACCGCACACTTGAAGCCATGACTGGTGCGATGGCTATTTCAGGGAGGGAGCTACCCTGTAGCAGTGACACTGAAGGTGAGCCACAGCTGCTTGTGGGTACTGATGTTCCCTTGGACAGAGTGACTGCAAGGGCAGAGGTGAGTAGTAGCACCCAGGCTGACAGTGAGGCACTGCTGTCAGGCGATACCAGACTTCTTGTGGAAGTGGAGCTGGGAAGGGTTACAAAGAGAGAGTTGAAACAGGCTCAGCTCTCAGACCCTACATTACAAGGCTTGAGGGAGGTAGATATTGAGGTACCTGATTATCAAGGAAAAGGGTAATCTGTATACTGTGACAAATGTCTACTGTGTAGAGAGTGGACTCCTGAGGGAGGGCTAGATGTTGAGAGAATACAACAGTTGGTAGTGCCTAGAGCCTACTGTCTGGCACTTCTAGCCATAGCCCATGACATTCCCTTTGCAGGCCATATGAGTATAAAGCATACAAAGAGATGTGTAATGCAAAACATTTATTGGCCTGGGATTGCAAGGGATGTAACAGAGTACCGCAGGCCTTGTGAGTAGTTTCAAAAGGTAGGCAAGGCAGGAGACAAGGTCAAAGCTCCCTTTATGCCTTTGTCTTTGATTGAGGAGCTATCTCAGAGGGTAGCTATTGATAATGGGCATCTGAGTACCCTATGTTACACAGGGAAGAAGTATATCCTAGTTATAAGTAGATTATGCTACCAGATACCCTGAGGCAGTGGCCCTGTCCTCAATTGAGGCAGAAAATGTGGCAAATGCTTTGTTAGAGATTTTCTGCAGGGTAGGTTTCCCAAAAGAAATACTGACAGTTACCAATTTCTTGTCGTACCTGCTGGCTCTTCTGTGGAAGCACTGTGGGGTGAAACAGCTAAAGACCACTCCTACCATCCCCAGACTAATAGTCTGGTGGAAAGGTTAAACTGTACACTAAAGACCATGCTATATGCATTTGCAGACCAGTTTAAGACAGAGTGGGGAAAATATTTGCCTCGTCTGTTTCCTTACAGAGAGTTGTCCCAGGAATCCACAGGTTTTTCACCCTTTGAGTTGCAGTATGGACATATGGTGAGGGGACCTCTAGATTTGATTTGCGATGAGTGGGAGCATACTTCTCAACTGTACAGATTTTTGCAGAATGTCCAGATTTCTGCCTTATATTCTTGGTCCATTTTTTTTCATAAAATTGTGACTTTCTGGCAAATTAGTGGCAAATCATTAAGGATTAAAGTTAGAAAATGATAGACATTTGAGTTTTAGACTTTATACCATTCAGAAAATTTATGCTAATGCAAAACCTGTTATTCTATCAACTTTCTAAGTCTGTAGGAGTAATATTTCAAAATTGTCCCTATTTGTACCACTTTTTATGGCTTTGTTCCGATTTCTTACTCTTAGAGGTTGAGAGGTATGAATGGGAGGGTGAGTGGGAATCCCACAAAGAGTCTTGTGGCATATGTCCTAAACTTCAGGAAAAGGCTCAGGGAACTCATGGGCTTGGCCCAGAAGAACCTGGCAGAAACCCAACATCAGAAAAATGTCTGGTTTGACAGGAATGCTTGAGCTAGAGAGTATGCTGTGGGGCAGCAGGTTACAGTTCTCATTCCTGTCAGACAGAACAAGCTACAGACAGCTTGGGAGGGACCCTTCAAAGTGGGAAGGAAGCTCAGTGATGTTAACTACATGGTAGAAGTGCCACGCAGGAGGCAGGGACACAAATTGTACCATGTTGAGATGATGAAACCTTACCATGACAGAGAGGCCCTGGTGCTAAGTATTTGCAATTAAAGGCAGGAGGAGTCTGAGGGGGATCCGTGGCTACAGTGAGCCAGCCAGAAAAATCACAGGTTACTGTGGTGGAGCCTAGGGTTACAGGCATTTGATATGGCAACACTGTAACGGGGTCAGCAATGCAAAGACAGCTTGAATCTCAGGACAGAGTATGGGGTAGTGTATTCCCAGATAGACTTATCCCTCTCAAGCAACATTTCTTAAAGGTCACTTGAAAAACTAGCTTGAGTCTTCGAGAGGGGAAGAAGTGTTATAAAGGGAGATACTTCCAACACATCTAGCTGGAATTTTGTAAATAATTATATGTCATTGGTGAATATTGAAATGATTTGTGTAAGATGCTTGGGTTACAAATGTATTAGAACTGTATGTCGTGTATATCAAACTGGTTTGTATGGATGTGTGTTAAAAAGGTATTTTATAAGTGTTATAAATGCTTGTGCCTAAAATTCAACCACAGTGTGCCCTACCGGAAAAGAACAGAAATGTACATACACTGTTGTAACTGTTTAAATGTATATATTTTTAACAGTGGAAACTGGAATACAGGAGATTAACATCAGAAAAATAACTGAAATTAAATTACTTTATGGCTACGCCATAAAATATGATATTTTTCAGTTTCAATGCAGCAAGAGACACAATGGCTATACTAGGGAGTTTTCTGTATTGTCTTTAAATGAAATAAGTACTAGGCTTGAAATGTGGAGGGATGTAATTGTTTTATGACTTCCAGCATCTGCCAAAGACCTGAGGTCTATGCATTTTCACAGGTAGATGCTAGATACTGCTAGATTCCCGCAGTGGGGGTTTCACCTGAGCTAGAGTCAGATGACAATACATGATGTCATTCTGCAAGCTATCCCAGCAGTAATATTTGAGATATTAATTTGAGAAGTCTCTGAAAAAGACACAGCAGTCTGTATTCTGTCTTGGACCTGACAACAGCAACTAGAGGTTCCATTCACCACAACATGTGCCTTGCTCTGTAAGTAACTTTCTAGGGTATTGTAACTCTCTTAGATATAGTCAGGAATATGGCAAAGCTTAGTTTAGATATTTTTCTTTATTTATTTGAAACTGTCCTGAAATGTCATTTTAAATATTTCCTGTGATTTTTGAGCTCTGATGTCACTGTGAATATATACTGAGTATTTTCTTCTTTTATTTATTATTAAATATATTTAAATTTTTTCTTTGTTTTAAGAGTACTTGAATATTTATTTGGTGATACTGTGTGGGATACTCCTAATATCGTTGTTCTTTGTCAAACTACCATTTGCATTAATATTAATGTTACACAGTTAAGATTGGACACCCTTTGTTAAGGGCCTTAAAGTAGCTGATAAGGAGTTGGCTGGTGGCAGTGATAATTACCTTATAGTCTGGGCAAAAGGGGGCATAGCTAGTAAACTTGTGCCACCCTTTTCCAGGTGTGTGTGTGTGTGTGTTTGTGTGTGTGTGTTTTTGTGTGTGTGTGTGTGTGTTTGTGTGTGTGTGTGTGTGTGTGTGTGTGTGTGTGTGTGTGTGTGTGTGTGTGTGTGTGTGTGTGTGTGTGTGTGTGTGTGTGTGTGAGTGTGTGTGAGTGTGTGTGAGTGTGTGTGAGTGTGTGTGTGTGTTTTAATCAGACATAAAAGAGTGTGTGTGTGTCAGCTGCTTGGGCAGGAACATGAAGCACTGGTTGGGCAGAGAGTGTGCTGGAGGTCTTGGCTTGGCTACTCAGCTGAAATCTCAACTCTATAGCTGTGCCACTGGGGAGTCTTATTGGGGATCTGGAGAAAGAGGGATAAACCAGCCCTGGACTGACTGTGGTCTCTGCATGCTCTTAAGGGAAATTGCACTTGATGCAGAGAGCTGCATCTGGAAATACTATGTATGTACCTGCCATCCTCCCATTATATGTCCCCCACTGGTGAGGATTGATTACTGGCCCAGTGGTAGGTCATCACAGTTTCAGCCCATGAGTTTGAAACCAGGAAGTGGATTAGTCTTCTTCAATCATCAAGATGTGAGACATGATGGTAGTAGATTCTTCTTATGCACCTGGTGCCAGCCTGTGAAATATGGTGATCGGGGGGCAAGAGATTCTGTAGGCTATGTCATTGTATGCTCCTGCAATATGCAGATGATACAAAATAACTATTGATATGCAAGCTATGTATAATTAATGACCTAAGAAGTGACTGCACACAAATGCATTTAGATGTTTTTTAAGTAACATTTGCATTATGCCCTGGATGTGTGAGTGAAAAAATCCTCTTCTTGTTACGGAATTAATCTTGTAAAACCTCCATGTCATGAGCTCTAGAAAGGTGACTTTTTTCAGTTCTGATAACCAAGAGGAGGGGCAGAAGTTCAAAAGACATTGGCCTTGAAAGTAAGCCTCCCCCCCCCCCCCCCCCAGCCACAGTCTTGAACATGTGGATGGTTGGAGTAACCATCCAGTCCTCTTGCCAAAAAGAGATGTCATTTTACTGGTACAGAAAGATGCCCCATATGTGCAGTTCTTCCTTAGCTCCTCCAGTGTATCTGTCCCAGAGATGCTTAAGTCAGCTGTCCTTTAGGAGGTTGCCAAGGATCTGGAGGACATTCTGCCTAAAGCAACTGCTCTACAATTAAAAGTGAAAAGTTCTAAAAACTGAATAACCTGACCTACCCTGACTTTCTCGGCTGGCAAAAATCTGGAAATCCCTTCACCAAGATGGAAATAACTTCTAAAAGATGGAACAAATCCCTTCACCAAGATGGGACAGCGTGTCCATGGGGAACTTAACAGGTGATGAGACCACATCAATTTCCAAACCCAAAAAAGCAAATGTCTTGGTTGGGCCATCAGTCTTTTCCTCCACAATTGGGACTTCAACTCCATGCACAACTAAATGGATTACACCATGCCTTCCTTGACACCTTTTGCCCCATTATCCACTATTAGAAAATCATCACAGTAGTGTACTGTTACTTGGCAGTGGGGCCCTTTGCTGACATCACCAATGAAAGACTGAGTGGAATTTCTAAAATGTCAAACATACAACTGTGCACCCCATGGACATGGCTATTTTGAAATAAAACTGACCATGAAAGCACATGCTCAGCAGTGGTCAAGCCACACGATGCACTGTCAGCAGCAGAATGTGGGCTCAATATCAAGTTTTGCAGGTCATAACTCTGCCAACTTCTTGATAATATGCATTTCATCATCCCATACCTGGGCATCTACTTAGCTATTACCATCATTGACTGAGGCTGTTGATGGAAATTATAGGTGATGGATTTCCATATACTGGCCCTCCATTTTCTTGGGTACCAACCCAAGGGAGAGATTCAGAAAGATGGGACTGTAGAAATAAAAAAGGACCAACGATCCTGCCAGAAAACAATTTGTTATTAAGCAAAGACTGCAACACCTGCTGTGTGCCTGAAACAGAATGCAAATTTTGGCAATGGGCCATGCTAGGGGTAGCCTCTGACTTTACAGAAGAATGCTTTGTAAAACCTAGCAAAATGCCATGGTTGGCTATTGTGTTTGGGTAATTGGCCAGCGATTCTTCCAATGCTGCCAACCTGATGAGGAATCCAAGAGACTGTTTGTGAAAAAGTCCAAAAATTAGTGATTTCCTCTGAATCCCTGAAAGGAGGCACTGCCTGGCATGAGAAGCTCTCACAAATGTGGGTTGAGGCCCAGCTCAACCATTTTAACAGACTTACCAATGGTGGACTCTTCCTTAACCCCACATCTCCACAGGGGATGTCTTCTTCCACACTGGGAACAGATATGAGCAAAAAGTTAAATGGGCCATACACTAGTACCGCTGCTGAAGGTCCACCATATCTTGATCCTACCTCTCTATTCCTCCTTCCCTTCCATGGTTATCAACCTGGAGCTATCTGTCATCAGCCCCAGCCTTGACTTCGACATACCAGTATTCCCACTTGAGTGACTTGCTCAGCTTCTTGAGCTTCCTAAATTTCTGGTTATACCAGAGCCAAGAATGTTCCCACCACTTAATCCCTGCATTTACCTGACAATGAGGAAGTATACCTCAGTGGAAGGGCTTGTTAAGGGTCTTTCTCCAAAATAACCACCATGAAGCAAATAAAAACCCAATCCAGTTGTACCAACTGTGGACCCTCAATTTGCCCGACTGAGTTTTGCCTAGCATTGCAAGAATGTCAGGCAGGTCCCTGAATCCTGAATTTTCTGCCCCTATCAAGCACTGTTCCTTCTGAATCTACTGACTCAAAAATGCCAACATATTTATCCTTCTTGATCCTGTCTTTAATTGCTTGGGGTATGCACTGTTATGGCCACTGCATGGGATAACAATCTCAGCTGATAACCAGTGCTTGTCTGGAGCTTGGAAAAGTTCTTGGAAGGACCCCGTGATACTCCAGTTGTTATGTTGGTAAAAAGAGGCAACTAAGAGAAAGGTTCACCCTGTGTATCTCCCAATGTATGCTGTCTGAGAGGCTCTACTGAGTCTGGTATAAGCTGACTTGAACACAAATCTGAATCAATGAAGATGTCAAAAATCTTTTACCTGTTCTCCCCAGACAGAGTATTAAAAAAGTAAAACAGTCAACTACTCCTCCATTGACTGCATCTAGACTATAACTTAATATACCTGACAAGAAGATAGTTACCTAAAAGCATCTCTAAAGGTTGATTCATGATGACCTTTTTCCTTGCTGGGACTTTTGAAGCTTACTACCATTAGACCTTGGCATCTTAACCAGTATTGCCCAAATCTGAAGTTCATTTCATTTTCACTAGACCTTGCTGTCCTGTTTTGGGTGGATGCAGGGTCTGGCTGTGACCTTTAACCTAGATAATCCTCAAAAATGCATTACCTTGTGAAGCAACTAGCTCCTGCCTGGTCTTTGACTGATGACATGGTATCTGCTGAAAGAAGGGAAAAAATGCTACCTTATCTACTGCAGAGCTCAAACAGCAATGACACCAGTCCCTTTTGTATAAAATTGCCATGTCTGGAAGGTAATACAGGCAAGTAATCCCCTGCTTTGGTGAAAAAAAAAAAAGAATAAGCTGTCTAAATGACTATGCCACCTGACCAACTACCTGTCTAGTAATCCATAAAATGAGGAAACAAGCTTCAAAACCTACATATGAGAGAACTGAAAAGGATACTTTTGAAACTACTACCTTAACACATAATTATGTGCTCTTCATTTACTTATTTAACTAAAATAATGCTTATTCTTCTTATTTAATTGTATACATGTATCTCTCTCTCTCTCTCTATATATATATACACATATATATATATATATATATATATATATATATATATATATATATATAATTGACGTGACTACCAGTACTGAGTGATGGCACTCTTACCTGGTGCTGGAACCAAACCATGAACCCTTTACACAAAAAGTAAAGTCTCCCAACATGGGCAACCATCTACACTACAGGTCAATTCCTCATTGGTCAGATCAGACCAGAAGCTAATAACCCTAGACATCCACATCCCACCCCCACCCCCCATTAGGGAAACCACTGTAAAAAAAATTTCTAAAGCCAACTTCACGCTTCTTAAGACAGAAGTGGCAAACTTCATGACACTCATGCTGACGGACAATACAGGTACGACTGCTGAATCCTATACAAATGCACTTTATAAGCACTTATGAGTGCATGGATCGTGCAATCCCTAACAGAACCAAGATGCTATCCTCCAAAAGAAGGAAGCCAATCTGGTGGTCCCCTGCCATAAACAACTCTACAACAGTAGAAAGAAACTGTTGTAAAAAAGAGTAAAATCCCCTGATTGGAGGAACTCCTTGGTCAGCTTCAGGAAGAAGCTGAGATCCCTCATAAAATCCTCCAAAGCTAGTTACGAAAACAAAATCACCACTGATTCTAAAGACAACCACAAAGCATTCTATAGCTATGTAAAGAATCTCAATGGCAAACTCAGATCTGCTCTGAGTTACCGCACAATGGCACTAAATATACAGAACCAACGGATATTGCCAACATCCTGGCAGATAGGTTCAGTGCTAACTTTACCCCTCTCTCACCCCCTGAAGGGCCCATCTCTATTCCGGAAGAATGCAAAGTTCCTGTAATCATGGCTGCACAGGTAAAAAACACACTGTCCAAAGCCAAGAACACAGCATCCATGGGACCTGACAACATCCCAGGTTGCGTTCTAGATGAACTACAGAACTAGCACCCCAGCTAGGTACCATGTTTAATCATGGCCTCACCTCAGGCTTTGTGCCCACTGAATGGCACACAGCAATGGTTATCTCACTCCACAAAGGGGGGGCCACCATGGACCCCGGGAACTACCGCCACATTAGCCTGATGAGCCTGGTCTGCAAGGCTATGGAATGTATCATCATGGAACTTATAAACAATGACATTGGTAATCTTCAAACTATGGACCCTACCCAGTTCTGGTTAGTAAAAAGCAGATCATGTCTCCTAAACCTGATAGACTTCTTTGAAGTGGTCACCAAAGCCGTAGATGAGGTTAAGGTGGTTCACACAGCCTATCTAGATCTTGCCAAGGCTTTCAACACCATCCCCACTCTGGAATTATAGATAAACTCACTAAACTAGGTATAAATCCGTATGTCACAAGATGGGTTGCCAACTGGCTCACTGACAGAACCCACACTGTGAAAGAAGCATACTCTTAAATCCAACTTCCGACCAGTGACAAGTGGAGTACCACAATGTTCAATTCTAGGTCCTCTCCTGTTTGGTATCTACTTCTCTGAAGTACAGGCTAACACAGAAGGTCTTTGGCTAACAAAGTTCACAGATGACTGCAAACTAGGAGCCATAATCTAAACTCCTAACAATGTGAACATCCTACAAAAGGGCCTCATTGAGACAGATGCCTGGTGTCAAAGCCATGGCCTCAAGCTCAATGCCAAAAAGTGCATTGTCATCCCTTTTGGTAAAAACTCTGTACCCATAAACTACCACATAGGGGGTAGTCTACTTAACACCAAAAGTGTGATAAGAGACCTTGGGACACAGGTGGACAGTAGTCTCTCCTTTGATAATCATATCGCCACAGCAGTCAGGAAATCCTTCTACATGGCACACCTCATCACAAAAGGTTTCTCATCCAGGAAAAAAGTAATTGTTCCCCTCTACTTATCACTCATTAGACCCAGAATTACCTCACAAAGAGGATTACCGGCCTCAAACAGATGCCCTACGCAGACCGGTTCAAAAAACTCCAGCTTTACTCCGTCGCATATCGCCTACTCAGAGACGATCTCTGCCTAACATACAAAGCTGTGTCAAACCTGGAGCAGTTGGACATGCTCCACTTCAAGAATTCCCAATCCCTCCAAGCTACATGCTCTTTGGATCTAAACCTTGTCACCACAATCAACAAAACATGCAGGGATAGATTCCTGCCCCAGAGACTTCCCATACTAACAACTACCTATGTATATCAAACAAAGCTCCTCATTAGTACTTTTCAAGAAAAATCTTGATGATTGGATGGGAGATAGGAAATTCACCTCAGGGATCACTTCTGTGGCTCTGCTTGACAGGGGCACAGGAAAATAATATTCTTGGGTGGTGAACGCCAGGGTACCATTTGGCTAGGCTTATATAGGCCCTAGGGCCAATAGCCTAGTACCTACCTATGAACCTATAAAATTATTAAACCAACAGTTTCTTGCTCTTAGAATGCAGAAAATATGTTAATAACTTATGAAAGTGGTGGGAACAGAGAAAGAAAAAAAAACTCTTCCCATTGCCCACCTCTACATGACATCATAATGTCAAGCCCATACACGTCAGAAATGTTTTCCTGAGCTGTCCCAAACAGCAGACCTCTCAACTGTACTGTCCCTGAGTTTGACCCAGATTTTACCTCTGTCCCTCTTAAACCCTTCTAAAAATGATGATTTTTGGAGAAAATTTGAAGAATTTTACTTAATAAATAGTGACAATAATTACAGTTATCGACTTAGTTTACTTCAGAAAACGTATATTAATTCACATTTTATTTTTCTGTCAGTGTCTCACATTAATAATAGTAATATTTTAGAAGTGTCTCTGATGGTTCTTGATTATTTCTGAATTTGTCCCCATTTCTGTTGAGATTTGCCCCGATTGGTTGAGAGCTATGGCTGAGGGAAAGTAATTACCAGAAACCTGAAGAACTTGTCTCATAATTTGCCATGCTGTAGTTTAAACCTGTGGCACCAACAAACTTTCACAGGGGCCAAATACTGTTAAAAGAACTTACACTGCTGCTCTATAACCTGAAACAGCTAATATAATCTGAAAAAAACATGGTAACCTGAAATGAACTTATGAATTCAGTATATAAACTTGAAAGGAAGATAACTAAAAATCAAAGAAAATACTGTGCACTCTGTTTTTGGTTGACAAAACCCTTGACTTCGGAGATGTTAATAAAATGTTTACTAAAAGAAGTGACAGGATTAGCCTGCTAAAATATGGTAGAGCTCTGTATAGAAAACCACAAGCTGAACAGAAAACACTAATTATAAACCTTGCCAATATCTGACAAAAAGTGTCACTGAGCAGCAGGGAGACTGAAAAACACAGACTTTATAAAACAGACACTGAAGTGTGAAATTAATTAAACCAAAAAGTTAATAACTGAACATTGCCATTAGTTTAATGGTCTACTAACCCCCCACACAGCCAGGGATGATGTTTAAAAGACATTTAACTAAGAAAACAACTAGATTGGAACTTGGTGAAAGAACACCTAGAATAAAATTTGAGAAAATCTCGTGGATAATTAAATGTTTACACAACCGCCAGACCTACCTGGTTGCTAGGGCAAGATTTTGCTCTGTCAATTTTGATGAAGACTGACACCATCAACACTTTTTCTGGCAAATTCTTGTCCCTGCATAAATATTGATGAGTAACAGGTAACATGTCCCCTGCTTTCCACATTGCCATGGAAACAAAATGCTCTGCTTACCAAAAACACACTTCCCCAATCACTTACAAATATGCACACACACACATATATATAACATATATATATATATATATATATATATATATATATGGTGTATGTGTGTGTATATACATATATAAGCATATATATATATATATATATATATATATATATATATATATATATATGAAATGTTGTATTGTGTGTGAAAAAAGTGGAATATGCCTTTAAATGTATCTTGTGTTACATCCTCACAAAACATATCCAGACAGGTATTGCGTTATACAGAACAATGATTTACAATTATGTTTATATGAAGAAGTGGATTCAGATATGTCTTTGGTTCATCAGCTGAAGGCTCATCATGGGTCAGAACTGGGGCTTTTGAAGACTGCAGTTTTCTGGAGGTGGATGCTGTAGTTTTCCTGTAGGCTTGGCATGTGTCAGTTCAAATGATTTTTTTTTTTCATTTTTGGTGGAGCTGAATGAAAAGCCTGGCAAATCCTACAGCTATGATTTTGTGTGGCAGCCTGCTGTAGTAAAACCTGCATAATAGTTTCCCTTGTCTGTTTTATCTAATGCATTAATGCACTGGGTCATTTTATCTACATGAAACAGAAGTAGTTCAGAGTAGTTATTTTAGATTATACCATGACCCCCCATTAATATTCCAAAACGTGCACGCTGATTGGCCAGCATGCACGTTGTAAATCGACTTATACTAATGGAAAAAGGTCCAGTCACCCGGACTTTTTCCATTATTATAAGTCTTTTTTTAAAACACTGTCTCGCTATGTTAAAAGAGTTTAACATAGCGACACAGGTTTAAAAAAAGCAACGGAGATCTCCGTTGCTTTTTTTAAAGCTGTCTCGCTATGTTAAACTCCTTTAACATAGCGACACAGTGTGTAAAAAGCAACGGAGATCTTGCTTTCTCCGTTGCTTTTTTTTTAAACCCATCTCACTATGTTAAATGGGTTTAACATAGCCAGACAGCTTTAAAATAAGCAACAGACATCTCCGTTGCTTATTTTAAAGCTGCCTCGCTATGTTAAACCCATTTAACATACCGAAACAGTAAAAAGCAATGGAGATCTTGCTTTCTCTGTTGCTTTTGGCCACAGCTCTGATGTACTGCGTGGGCATCCGCAGTACATCAGAACTGTCGCGGATACCAGACAGCTGCGGAAGGGCAGCAAAGAGGCATTATACAATGCCATTATTTAAGAAAAGTAATTGTTTCTTTTCTTAAATAATGTCATAGTATAATAGCAGTAACCCACTTCTGGGTGTGGGTAATGCGGGATTTACCCACGGTTGTCTTTGTTTGGTCCCTCGGGCTTCGCCCTCAGGACCAAACCACACCAACCATGGGTAAATCCCGCATTACCCACACCCAGGCGTGGGTTATTGCTATATTCTATTCTTTCAAACTGCTTTGTGTAGTTATGTTATTTATTTTGCAGTCTTTTTGGGAAATTGCATTTTGCAGCCAAGTTTGACAAATTCAGTGTTATAGTTCAGGTGATAGTTGTCCACACATACAAGCTGAGTAATTTGAACTCAAAAGTTCAGTTTTGGCAGAGTTAAAAGCATTTGTTGAAAATGTTAAAAAAAGAATCCACAGACATACTGTTCGGCAGTCAAAGATATGCATTTGGATAAAATGTATAAAAAACAAAAAGACAAAACCAAGGCGATCACCAGGCTGACTGTCATAAAACTTTTCTATAATAAAAGTCGTCTTTAATAAAAATGAGAAATAAAAACTTGAAATGGTAGGTTAAGCTGTTTTGGATTAAACCCTTCTTCAGATCTGCCATTAGAAGGTAAAGTGAAACATTTATGGTTGAAGCTGACAAATCAAAGTTGCTCCTTTTAAGATACTGCCTTTTTGTTATCCAATCAGTGTCTGCCACCCAAATCTACATCTCTTCAATGTGGATTGTTTCACACTCATATCAAATATCCAATAAGATTGTGATTTTGTTATCCAGCTACTTGCATAGTATTACAACAAACTTAACAAATCAAATGACTTCTTTCAGACATTACCTAATAGTTGACCAATCAGTGTCTTCTGAGTGAATCTACACCTCTTCAATGTGGATAGGTCCACACCAAAGTCAAATATCCAATAGAATTGTAGTTCTGTTATCTAGCTAATCACACAGTGTGGCAGTAGGATTTACTTTCATTAGACTTAAGGTCATAGGGAAAAAATAAAAATTATAAGGATATGACTGATAAAAATTCTAGTAAAAATAATAGCACAAAACTTTATAAAATGTTCACAATATGTATTCAGTTCTTATTCCAAATTGTCTTTAAACCTGAATTGGTTGCAAAGATGTAAATAATGTATACATTCATAAAGTGAATCAGGTATCTCCATTCAGGCATTGCCTATTCTACATCTGATTATAGCTTTCTGCACATTTTATGCCCCTTAAGGGCTTGTTTGAGAGGTAAATTAGCATGTAAACCAAGTGTCTGGTATGCCTGTAATTCCGCTATCCATCTCATTTCTTGGTGCTCAGTTCCTGTTGTATAATCACCACCTCGAACATTTTCTTTTACTACTTGCAAGACCATAAACAAAAGCAAATGTCCTGAATTTTCAGAAATGTGTTTGCATAATGGACTCCTCAGATCTCCTAGCCGAATATCACCAATATGCTTGGAGATACGTTCCTTTAGCTGTCTGTCAGTTTTACCTAAGTAAAAACATTGACAAGAGACACAAGTCATTATATATGTCACATGCCTTTTCTTGCAATCTGCATACTTGTGACATCTGTACCATCTACCAGAGACTGGATGTACTCCTTGAGATTCTTATTTCTCTTCAAGCTAAATGAAGGTTCATTACTAACAATATCCTTGATGGTCGGGCCAAGTAGCGATATCTTCCAATTCTTAATAATATCGCAAATATGCTTAACATCACTGGTATAAGGGAGAGTAAGTCTATTTCTCTGAGTACAAGGCATATTTAGCTTAATGGTTTCAGTTTCCTGTGTGTTATTTGATGTGGCCAAAATATTTCTCATGTCTAAAATATGGTCTTGCTTTAGTTTCCCATACCACATTTATATTGACCATCTCTTTCTCTATTTCCTGTTGTTTGTAACCTCTGTCTTGAAACTCCAACCTCAAATTGCCCATTGCCTTAATGAGGTCTTGGTCAGTGGTATGGAGTCTGGGGGATCTATAAATCTGATTCTTTATAACACTGGAAAAAAACAAACTGTGGATGTGTGTTTCATCTATGCAAAAGGTTGATTTTTCTACAGTCTTTCCTATAAAGCCCAGTATGCATATCACTTTTCAAAAGTTTTACATCTAAATAGTTAATGTCCAAGGCAGAATAATGCATGGTAAACCTTAAAAAGTCTGTAGTCATTTCTAAGTATGATACAAAGTCCTTTAGTATGGTAGGAGTGTCTTCCCATATCAAATATATGTCATCCACAAAACATTTCTAGAACTTAACAGCTGATCTAAGTGGATTGTTCTCATAAAATACCATGGATGTCTTCCAGTCAGCCAGTATCAGATTGGCATAGCTGTTGGCACAGGGTGTGCCTGTAGCTACACCCCATCTCTGCCAATAAATGCCATTGTCAAAAATAAATACATTATTATGTAGCATAAGATCTAGTTAAACACATATAAGTTCTGTTTTGTTGGAATCAAAATCACTGTTACATTCTAAAAAAAAGTTTGGTTGAAGTGACACCATAATAATTTGGTATAGCAGTGAAAAGACTATGGATGCCTAAAGTGACCATTAGATGATTTTCTTTAGTGTCCATTGAATTCACGAAGTTGGAGAGCATATCCAAAATATGCCTAGTGTCCTTAATGATGGTCTGTTCAACAATTTTCTTCAGCTGGTGTTCAACATATATCGACAAGGGTTCTGTTGCCCATCCGTTCCCTGATACGATGGGGTGCATTGGAGGTTTGTTACGATCCTTATGTATCTTGGTGAGACCACTGATAATTGGTATGGTGGGATGATCTATACTGGGTCATTTTATCTACATGAAACAGTAGTATGACATTTTCAGAGTAGTTATTTTAGATGCTATTCCTTCAAACTGCTGTGTGTAGTTATGTTGTTTATTTTGAAATCTTTTTGGGAAATTGCATTTTTCATCCAAGTTTGACAAACTCAGTGTTGTAATTCAGGTGATGGTTGTCACAGGTACAAGCTGAGTAATTTGAACTCAAAAGTTCAGTTTTGGCAGACTTAAAATCATTTTTTGAAAATGTTAAAAAAATCATATGGCCCATTCTAATTAATGGTTTTGCTGTGAAATTTTCTGTGCAGTCATTTCAGGGATTTTTTTTTACATTGCTATATGCAGTTACATCATTCATTTTATAAATGTCATTTTGTAACCACCTATACAAATTTAATTTCAGTCTATCTTGCATAAATTTAGTGTCATTGGTCATACATAATTACTAGGCTAGCTGCCCATTTTAAGCCTAGCCAGTTTCTCTTTTTCTCCTGGAAATAATGTATCCAGTTTAATTATAGATTGGCCTTACCCATCCCATCGTCAATAATTTTATATTACTTGTAATGAGAATAACTTGGATCGTACCACAGATAATTTGAGGGGACCCATGCACAGAATAAAGCATTTAGGAGCTGCCTCTGTCCATTAATAGTACATGGGGCAGTCCTGGGGTAAATTTTCAGTTTCCCATGCATAGATCTATTGGACAGTGATGGATTTTGCTGTGTGTGGATAGGTAGTCTGTTCTACTTGAACGGTATCCTCTGCAAGATATACTTAACTCTCCCAACTGTTCTGTTGATGTTGCAAAAGAGGTTTACATCCTTAGAATGAGTATTTCTAATACCAGTTGACTTGCTGATATTTAGTAAATCCATCAGTAGTGGATGAGAAGATGCCATGTATGCCAGACACAGGTCACCTCTTAGCAGTCTGTAGGATACTGAGTAAACTAACAGGACTTTGAGTCAATCCATGTAGACATGGTGTTTAGGCCTTTTATCCTTTTAGTAGGGTATGCCTGTGGACATTCCAGTTATTGCATGTGTTTGGACAGATACGTGCTAAAGGT
This sequence comes from Protopterus annectens, assembly GCF_019279795.1. Lineage (NCBI taxonomy): Eukaryota > Metazoa > Chordata > Ceratodontiformes > Protopteridae > Protopterus > Protopterus annectens. The sequence goes on from NC_056730.1 coordinate 435,638,610, forward strand.
GGCATTATATTGAATGATTGACCTTAATGAGGCTGCGTAAAGGGAAACAATGACATCCCTAGATTTAGACACAATCCCTTTGTTTATAAGCTGTGCAGTACAGAAGGACTTTCTTACAACAATAGATACGTGTTGGTCAAAAGGTAGATCACTGTCCACATAAGTTCCCAAATACCGAACAACTGGGTCAATTCTTAGGGGCATACAGTCACACATTTTTTGGCATTTAATTTCAGTCTATGATTTTGGAACCATTTATTTATTTGAGACAAACCTTCCAGATGCTCATACGGTAGGTGATTTATAAATGGCAATCTAAAAATTTGAGCTTGTAGTGTTAAGTTTTGACAGACTTATGGATGTGTTTAAAAAGCACATTCCCTCCCTACCCCCATTTTCAGTTTTCTGCTAGACTGGTTGTACTTACAGTTCTGTGATAAATGTTTCTTTTCTTTTTTTTTTTAACACCCCCCCCCCCCAATCTCTTGAAAACATTTTTTTGAATGTGTGAAGCTGAATGCAGAGTCTTCCATTGCAGGTTAGATCAGCGAGGGAAACAGCAGTTGCTATTGAGATTTTGAAGACTGTGGGAGGGAAGGGATCTGTGATCAACTATAAAGTCTATATGGCCTGCACTAGCTTTCTGCAGTGCTGTGCAAGTGTTAAGCAGTCTGTTTAGTCAGATTTCCTTGTCTGTTTTGTAAGCGCAGGTTAATACTGTTCAGGGGGAAAAGTAAGACATAATAAATAAATAAAAAGCTGTGTACATGCTTTCTGTGATCTGTGGTGCTGGAAAATCCACAAATGATTTAAAACACACACTGAAACATGGGATGAAACAAATAAAATCTTGGAATTTTTCACGAGCTTTCAGCTGATAAGCAGTATTGAAACTTTCTGTGTCTGGTTGTTAAGCAGAGAACATACATCTCAACCACTTAGAGCAAGAATTCTGGAAAAAGCCGTAAGTAAAAGTGTCACAAAGGCCCAAAAATAGGGACAATTTTTAAATATTGCTCATACAAACTTAGAAAGTTGAATTACAGGTTTTCGATTAGCATACTTTTTCTGAGGAGTGGGAAATCTGAAACTCAAATGTCTTGTCATTATTTTCTAACCCCAATCTGTAATGATTTACCACTAATTTGCCAGAAAACCACAATTTTATGAAAAATGGACCAAAAATATGAGGCAGAAATCTATACAGTTTAGAGGTATGGCAGGGAAAATGATGATATGAGCCATGGCGTGGATTGAAACAAAATAACTTAAGTCTGTCTTGATGCTTTGCATGGAAAGGCTGCATCCTAAATGACACAAGCTATTGTAGTTTAGGCATGCACACCATAAACCTGGAAAAACAATGTTTTAATCCTGAGAAGGCATGTATAACTTATAAATGCAGTATAGCAGTGTCCGTTGCTGAAACAAGCCCCTAAAATAAACACACCCAAGTAAACAGTTGCTATGCAGCTTTGCTGCTGTTTTTGCTTTAGAGACAGTAGCTCACTGCCATTAGAAAGAAACAAGCAATTCACTTCTGGTGAAGGACTTTGCATAACTTGGGATTTAACCTTAAATAATGCAAGAACAGAGAATAGCAAGCAGATTTATCTAAATTCCAACAAGAAAACAGGAAAATGTAGTAAATTTATTTGCAGTGGTCATTATTAGCTTGTACATAGCTCCGGTTACAGCTTGCCTGCCGTCTGTACTATGGTGTGCTAATAACAATGCAAATGTGGTGTAGATAAGAGAAAATGAAATTTAACAACATTTTAAAAAGTAGCTTTCCCAGCTGTTGTTTATATCACTAGTACTAAAATTCCGAGAACACAGAATTAGTTGTATGATGCAGTAAGAAGGAAACAGTGTTGCATCCACTCTTATAAACAGACAAGTAGAACAACGTGAAATCAAGAAAAAGTATTCCTCTGTCTAATGGATTTTTTTTTTCAAGTCTGCTTTTGGCAATCTTACTTTGACTGTGCTTTATCACCTGTAGAAACAGAGATGTCACAAGTACTGCTAGGTTGTAGAATATACAAAAAATGCTGAAAGACTAGCAAAGAATTCTTATAGTGTTTTCATCAAAATAAAGCTGGCAGGAGAGATCAGTTAAATACTTAAAATATCCTTAGAGCTGCTATTCCAGTAGTATTCACTATAACTGGGATTGAGGACTTAAGTTAATACATACAATGAAATCATTTCACTTATTATTGACTGTGTGTGGCTCTTGTTTTCAACTGCAGATCGAGTATGTTGCATTTGAGAAGTGTTACCCCTTCAGAACCCCCAAGTCACGTTTTGTATCTTCATGGACCATCTCAACCCACACTAGCCTGAAAACCTTTAAAGTAGCACTGAGTAACGACGTGAATATAGGGCTTTCTGTAGCCTTGTTCTAAATGACTTATTTATAATATACTAACCAGGTAGATGAGATGGTCTATTGACCTTTTTTAGCCAAAATCCAGCTGCAAATATACATTGCAGATAAGATTACTTTAACATTAATTGGTATATATAGTATACGTTTATATAAATTTTTTTTTGCAAATAAATATGGCTATAAATTGTTATGGTTATAAAGTGTTAGACTGTACACATTATAAATCAGATAAGGTCTAGTAAATTTAATGTAATTGTATCAATCCCAAGCACTGATGGAATTATCCCTTATCACAAAAGCAGTTGCATTTGATTCATTTTGTAAGTGATGTCTATAAGTTTTTTTTTTTTTGAAGGTTTAATGTGTTTTGTTGTTGTTTTTTTTATTTTCATTGGTAACCAATTCCATATAGTTTATCCTAGTCTTGAAAGAATGTTTTTCTTTAGCTGGCATTTTGAATTTGGGTCTCACTAGAGTTATTGTGCTTTCTTGGTGTCTAAGGGAGTAGGTTTGATCTCTGCTTTAGAGTAGTCTTTTTAAGGAGAGGGCAATAGCCTTGGGTAATAATTTTATATACTAGTGTAGGCATAAGATAAGCAAGTCTGTAAGTAACTGGCAGCCAGTGAACTTTGTTCATGTAACATACTATGTTGGCTGTTCCCCTTGGCAAGAAGGATAACTCTTAATGTTTTATTTTCTGCTGTTTGAAGTATTTTTGTGTTTTTTGTGAGTGAAGGACTATGAGGGTGATACCATATTCAATTTTTGGAATTATAACATTTTTAGCTAGTGCCATATATGTCTTTTTAAGTAGAGTAATATTTTTAGGGCCAGCTTCTAAGTCTTAAGAGACTCCAAAAAATGTCCTAGGAAAATGGTAACTTGTAGAGCTAGCCCTAACTGTAGTGGTAAATGTTTCTGCAGCAAAGTGCAGAGGCACGGACAGATGTGATTGTTCTACCATCTCTAGTTGCCCTCTCTTCCTACTGTTCCTCCTTATACAGGGGCCTCTTCTCTTTATGTACCTTCCAGCTGTAAATCAGAGCAATGATCATTTATGTCTGATAGATAGCACCTGCTGTCATTATGTGCATTGTTGACAATTCTACTACTAGCTTGCTGGAAAGCAAGGCATCTTACTAGGTATCATTTTAGCCTGTCCTTGTCTCATTGTCCTTGAAATGTAACTGTTACTTGCTAAAACATTGAAAATAGTATTAAATTAATCATTTTGTATACTTGAATCTGTGAGTCACTAGATGCTCTCCTTTTCCATGTACACATCTGGGTTCTGTTTCACAGCAGAAATATGTTTTATTATATCCTGATGACAGCATGCCTTGAGTTTAGGAGAAAATATTAAAATTGTTATTTATTTGTGGAGATGTTTACTCAAGTCCTGGTTCTGCACAGATGTTATAACAGCCTAGACTCAGCAAGGCAGTAGGTTGAAGAGACTCATAAAATCTCATCACAGCTCATTTTCCTCCAAATTAATGAATCTTACATTCTCATGGCATTCTGTTGATTTCAAAAGCTTGGCTTAAACCTCATTTTACCTGTTGTGAAATGTTCCTGTTACAGTGTATGCAGCTATAATAGGTTTCCATAAAGGTGTTCCATATTACAGTATATACAGATGATGTAGGTCCCATAACCGTACTGCGAATATGGCTATAATTTATTCATCTTTTGCTATCTGCCATACTGGTCACAACTAAAGGTGCGAAGTACAGGTATTCAAAGAATTCCAATTCTTTTAAACGTCTAGTACTCATGAAGGAAGTTAATCATGAAAATTGTTTCTTACTTCATACTATTTGCTTAGATGACTTTGCTCAATAGTTCAGTAACACATTTTTGTCAGTTGTCACACCGATGTCCCACTCTCTAAGAGGAGATTAAAGCTAAGTCAACCTTTAGATAACACATATGAGAACAGGACATTATGGCTTCTAGATCAGCTATGGAGGAAATGTTAACAACATCGGTGAAATTTAACATTTAGAAATTTCAGAGAAGCCAGAAATCAATGGAAGTGTATTGCCTATAATTAGCACGAGGAGCTATTTTGTTATTCAGTAGTCCTTTTATGTCTACAATCCAAAACAGTCCTACCACATTGTTAAGAATTTACTGAACCCAAATAAAGGGATACTCCCCACAACTTTTTTTTTGCTTCTTATTTCTTTACTGGGGTAGAGTACTGATCCACATGGTCCTTTTCTAGACTCAATCTGGGAGCACTGTCTTGTCAAGTGACTTGCATAGAGTCACAAAATAGTCAAGATGAAAGTTGAAGGAATCAAACATTGGACGGTAGGAGGCAGTCTTTAAACAGTTCATATCTTTAATTCTGTGCAGTAACTGCCTTTTTTTTACAGCCGACATGCACTTACTAAAGAGGCCTCACAATTATGTCTGTGCATTACTGCCACATTTTGAGAAACACCATCTACAGATTTAGATACTTCACTTGTGGCTCTAGCTAATTTTTCTGCCTAGTTAATGGCTTTCTCTTCCATACTGAAAACAAATTCCTCCAAAGAACTCAAGAATTTTGGGAACAGAGATTCTCTGAACAAAGTATCTAAAAGTGGAAGCCTAAGTTGTAGCTTGTTTCTATTCTAATCTTAATCATATGTTCAGTCTAAGAAGCATATGTTTAGTTATGCGGAAAATTGCAGTAATTGTTCCTTTCCATAAAGATGTTCTTCTCTGCATATGACAACCTTTAATTCCTCTCAGCTGTACAGAGTTTTGCAGAATGTCCAGAGTTTTGCCTCATATTTTTATCCTGTAACTCATAAAATTGTGGTTTTCCAGCAAATCATTGCCAAATCTTTGAAGACTAAAGTCAGAAAATAATGACAGACATTTGAGATCCAGATTTCATACTTTTTAGAAAATCCATGCTAATGCAAAAACCTATTTTTCTATCTACTTTCTAAGTTTGTAACAACAATTTATAAACATTGTCCCAATTTTTTGACCTTTGTTCCCCCATTATTCATGTCTTTGTCCAGGTTTCTTGCTTTAAGAGGTTGAGAGCTATGCAACCTTTCCTTGTTGTCCATTATATTGGAGAAATGCATCCACAGGCTGATTCTTCATCATCGTGTAGAGCATAACTTAATTTCCTCTACATAATGTGGATTCAACTGTCATGGTGCAGAAATAGTGCTTCTTGACTTTACAGACTACACACAGAACATAAGAGACCAAAATGAAATGGTTGGTGTTGTTTTACTATATTCTTGCCTTATATGAAAACCTACATTATACTGAGTCCCACCATCTCTTAAAGCAGACATTACTACTAAGTCAATTACACTTCCAATGCCATTCTAACATAACAGCCACCTCCACCTACCTCTTACCAAAGTTTCACAGGGTTGCCCATATTACTTACCTACAAGCTAGGAAGTCACAAAATATTTTCTGTAAACTCCTGAGGTTTACACATATTCTGAAACAACATCCTCTACTCCATGGTGACATTCACCCTAACCCTGGTCCAATCAATAATACCCCAATAACCCCCTACCGACCTCAAGCAAACCCCATTCACCCCCACTAGCACCCATAACTCTGCTCATAGCACATCTCAATATACAGAGCTTAAACAATAAAATTAGCCAACTACATGCCCTGCTAGACATCCATTCATTTGATATCCTATGTTTAACAGAGACTTAGCTCAAACCAGTAACAAAGGACAATGAAATTATTCCACCTGACTATAACATCTTAAGATTAGACCGTACAACCAAAAAGGGTAGAGGGGTAGCCATTCTATACAAATCTAAGTTACATGTCACTGCTTTAGATGTAAAACTACCTTTTGATAGTAATGCTGAAATCCTCATCTCTAAACTACATATCAATGCTAGTAAAGCTTTGCACATTATATGCTCCTACCTACCTCCAGGCAATAACATTAACATCCTAGAAAATATACTTTCCTGGCTTTCTACATCCTTCCCACAAGAATCCATTCTACTTGGTGATATTAATATAGATTGGAATAGCTGTACCTCACCCAAACCTACAACCCATATCAACCTTTATGGATTCTCCCAAATAATTACCAGTCCAACCAGAATCCATAAACCCAGTAGCAAAGAAAGTATCTTAGACTGGATCTTAGTAAACAGCCATACTCTCTCTTATAAAGCAGGTATCCTTCCTGATGATATTAGTGACCACTCCCTTACTTACATAATCAGACAAAAACCTTTATTCCCAACCAGACTCTGTTTAAAAATGCCCGGAACAAACAAGATTTCAATCCAACAAGCTTCCAAGCTGAGCTTCAAGCCTGTGACTGGTCACCCTTAAAACTACTCCTCCTTGAGCAAGCAGTAATCTATTTTAACACTAAATTTTTACAAATCCTGGAATACCATGCTCCTACTCGCTCTATAAGAACTAGAAGTAAAGCTGCTCCATGGCTCACTAAAGACACTAGGCAGAAAATCTTATTGAGAAATAAAATCTGGTCTAAATGGAGAAACTCTAAAAACCCAATAGATCATCAAACATTTAAAGAGATGAGAAATGCCACTAAAAGATCAATAATTCTTGATAAAAAAAACTTCTACTTTAAACTACAGGAAAAACATCAACAAAAAACACAAACTTTCTGGTTAGGTATAAATAGACTTCTGTACCCAGGCCATTCCAAGACACCAACCCCATCAGGTCTCTCTCTTAACAGTCCCAGCCAGATTGCTGATGCTTTCAATACCTTTTTTACTGAAACTGTTCAATCTCTAGCAAACTCCTTACCTACTGTTAGCTCAACTCTCCTATCCTCATTACCTAGAATACCCCCACCTTTCATTTAAAACCAGTTCCTACATCCCTTATCCACGCCTTACTCCACAAAGTTAAACCATGTACCCCTTCAACTGATCTCCTACCAGCCGAATACCTGCAAACTGCAGCAAAAGTACTCGCCTATCCCATTTCCATACTAATTAATAGAACCATTACTGAAGGCACCATTCCATCTCTCTGGAAAATCTCTCACATTATCCCACTTCACAAGGGTGGTAACTCAACCGAACTCTCTAACTTTCACCCCATAGGCTTACTCTCTCCTTTAGCTAAAATTATGGAACAATGCATCCACCAGCAACTACTTGATCACCTTCTCCAAAATGACCTACTAGCTGACTGCCAGCATGGTTTTAGGCCCTGCCATAGTACCACCACTGCTCTTTTATCCTTCTCTGACTGCATTAACAAACATCGTAATAACAACATGCTTTCCTCTGCACTTGACCTCTCTAAAGCCTTCGATATGGTTAATCATCAGACACTTCTAAACATACTCAAATTACTTTCTCTTGACACACAGGCACTAAAATGGTTCAACTCCTACTTAGAAAATAGACATCAAGCTGTCCTTTGGGATAATCACCTATCCACACCTCTCCCTATTACCCTTGGTGTCCCTCAAGGCTCTATCCTGGGGCCGCTCCTTTTTTACATTTTTATTAAAGATCTAAATATAAATCTTCCTCAAACTACCTGCATACAGTATGCAGATGACTCCACTCTAGTCTGTGCTGCCTCATCTTTATCTGAACTCCAATCAATAACTCAAACTGTATTTAACCTAGTAGAAAACTGGTTCCTTCAATGGTGTCTCCTCCTAAATGCCAAAAAAACAAAATTGTTGTTATTTACTCCAACACTAAAATCCTCACCAATAGACCTCACGGTTACATCTAACAATGGTACAGTCATAGCACCTGACTCAACCACCAAACTCTTAGGTGTAATAATTGACCACAACCTGAACTTTAACTCCCATATTAACACGACAATTAAAACTGTAAACAGAAAACTCGGTATCCTTTACAGGATAAAACCTTTCCTTACCCCAGAAGCTAGAACTACCATTGCCCATACCCATCTGATCTCCACACTCCTCTATGCTTCCCCCATCTTTACTAATCTCTCCAAAAGCAACCTCAACAAAGTGGCAACCTCCTATAACTACATTGCCAAATTTGCCACTGGCTCCCCATTTCGAACTCACCATTGCCAAAATCTTAAACAGCTAGGATGGCTAGAACTTCAAAATCAGCTACAGTCTCAACAACTTATTATCACCTATAAGACTTTGCATCATCCAGGTAATACTCCTATTCTATGTAGCCTCATCACTCCCTACAAAAATCTTACTAGGTAAATTGCTAGTATCCATTCAAAAATCTTACAACAAAGCAGGTGATTCTCTTTTCTCGAATTCTGTAGGGAAAACCTGGAATAGGTTTCCCAGCAAACTAGCATCTCTTACATCATCACCACTCTTCAAAAAGCAGCTAAAATATTTCTTAAATCTCAATGGCTATGCCCATGTACTAATCCAGACTAACCCCCCCCCCCATTTATCCTTACTGCTTTTCCTTCCTCCTAATACCCTTACATTGTGATAGTAAGCCTCCTTACTTTGATATCTAGCCTTGTCTCTTCAGGCAATGACCACAGAATACATATTCCTGTAATAATCAACTTGCTGAGACCACATATGTTTCCACTTTCTATATATATACTAATGTCATGTTGTTTTTGTTACATTTGAGCATTTACTTTTAAAAACAACCTTAATTATTAGTTTGAATCCGTTCTTTTTCCTAAGCTTCTATATAATTGTCAAACCTCTCCTACGTAAATATGTTTCTTGTAATACTGCATTGTTTTTTCTTTTTTTGTAAAACCTGTACTGATGATCATTATGTTTAACCTTTATTGATTATGTATATATTATATTTCTTTTGAATTAATAGTGTAACTGGAGCTTATCTCCCCGGGCCTCACGTATCAAGTTGGACTAGCCCGGTCAACAAATGTAAAATAAATAAAATAAATAATAAATGGATATATCAAAAGGCTTCAGTACTGCAAACACTAGGCTGCTGCTCCAGTAGCTTCATACAGTCTTTTGAGGCATGTTTTAACATAAATTACTACCTACTTGCAAAACAACTCAAGCTCTTGTACAATATTAATGTGTTACACCTCCTCATGCAGCTTACTGTATTGCAGGGATCAATGCTTGGTTCCATTTTGTTTCACAAATGCTATAAATATGTGCTTACACTGCAAATGAAATCTCCAATTCAGTGTGCCAGTGATTTTTACCTGTAATTCTATGGATGTAGTGCAGCAGGAATTAGTAATAATCCCAGTGGTTTACACACCTAGAGATATTGCTGAAAAACAGTGGCCTTTGTAGACAGCCATTGTCAAAGCCATGCTTTTTGTTGTACCTGTTAATTTCTTTGCAGAAGAATCAATGACAAACCCAAAAATATTCAGGGGCAAAGACCAAAAATCAGGGACATTTTTAGAATTTATTCTAATTCACTTAGTAGACTGCGCTGGTGGTGCTGCGGTAGTGTTGTCACCTCACAGTAAGATGTCCTGTTCGATTCTCAGCTAGAGCGTCTTCTGTGTGGAGACATGCGAGAATGGGCGTACCTTCGTTGAAGGTTGTGTGTCAGAGCTGGCAACTCGGCATGTAAAATCTACTGCCAATCATTAGCGGATCGGAGTTCCGCTGTGGCGACCCCTAACCGGGAAAAGCCGAAAGACACAACAACATTCTAATTCACTTAGTATTGCATCAACATTTTCTTTTTTGAATAATAAGAATGGCAAAACTCTGCTTTCTGACATTGTTGACCAGCTGTAATCCTCACTGATTTATGAGAAAATCAAACAAAAAAATATTAATAACATGGCAACATGAGGGACAGCTGTACTCTTCTCTTTTAGGAGTGTTATTCCATCTTGTACTGAGTTTAGGACAGTATCATTCAATGATTCTCCATTAGATTAAGAAGCACATTAAAACTATTTGGAGTTAGCTTAGATCAAAAGTAAAAAAAAAAAATCATTGAATATGTAAATATTAATCCCACGTGGACTAACCAAAAGCTAGGACTAATATCATAATAAACATTTATAACTGATTACACTAAAATTGTAATTGTTATTGCATACTTTCTCCCAAAACTATTATTTGCAACAAGTCTTTTCACATAATGTCATAAAATAACACAGTACAAATTACATTCATGGTATAGCTTTGAAACCACTTGAGTTGTTAGAATTTGACCAATACCTAGGTATAATTCACTGTGAACTGCTAACTCCAGTTTATACTTCCTAACAAGTATGCATCTGTTCATTTGCTGCTAAAATGGTGCATCCCAGCACAAAGTCTCTGCTCAGCCATTTCTTACTTTCCCATAAACTCAAAAACAAAATAAAGCAGATTATCACTACTGTGGCTTATCTTCTTTTTTATTCATATCGACCTGTAAAGGAGTGATCTGCTGTCTGGATAGCTGCTTGGTCAGTGTCGTACAGCAGGCGAATGAAATGAAAACTGAAGTAATCAAATCCTAGACTACAGGATAAAACTCATGTCAGTGTCGTACAATAGGCGAATGAAATGAAGACTGAAGTAATCAAATCCTAGACTACAGGATAAAACTCATGTCAGTGTCGTACAATAGGCGAATGAAATGAAGACTGAAGTAATCAAATCCTAGACTACAGGATAAAACTCATGTCAGTGTCGTACAATAGGCGAATGAAATGAAGACTGAAGTAATCAAATCCTAGACTACAGGATAAAACTCATTTGCAGGTCAACCAAAACCATATTCTATGAATTGTTCCTGAATCTAAATGTCAGAGCACCATACAATCTGTGAGGTCCTTTTAGTATGCTTGGCAGCATTGTCCAAAAGAACGTAAGATCATGAAAACCAGTAACACCAGAATAAGACAAAATTAATCAGATAAAAGGAACTGATATAGACACTTGTTTAAACGTCAGCAACTAAGGGCATTCTGTTACTGAATAATATCACAGAACAGGACTACAAGTAGAACATGGGAGTAACTATATACCCTATTATCTTTTAACTTCTAAAATTCATAGAACTAAAGATATTACTTTTGTAATGAAGAAAGCCAGATCTTTTTAGCTTTCTGGGTCAGACGTCCAGCTCTGTTAGCAGACATTGTGACTAGAGCTGTCAATAAAAGATTTGTTGAAATGCACCAGTTATGTATTTAGAATTACTTCTCAGCAGAGCCCAAGCACTTTACTATTCTAGTAATAGAAAGTGGGCAATAAAAGTATCATTTTATAACTTTGCAGCTCATTTTAGACATCCTAAAGGTAAGTCTTTGTATAATGACAGTGGATAATGCAGCATTGTGACACACAAACACACACACACACACACACACACACACACACACACACACACACACAGTCTAAGTTCAGAAGCCCTGATCCTTTTTCTCATCAGAAAGGTACTTCCCAAGCCTGTGTTTTTCTTGAGTTGGAATGTTTTGGCCTTTCATGTACTACAAAGCCTTTATTGTTTGTTGTTTGGGTCAGTAGTTCCATCCTGAACATTGTCAGAAGATTACCTACAGTTAATATGCCTGTTGGGATTGCCTTCAAAAGATCAATAACCAATTTAGTAAAAAATATTTAATTATGAATTTTGGTTATAATTTATTTGTGTTGATGTAGGTTTGCACCCAGAATCACTGCATTTTATAGAAATGGAAAACAGAAATATGTGCTTTAAGGTATAGTTTGCTTTCTCTGAGATGCAGTGATATCAGACTTAGTGTATACAATCTGGGGGCTGTGAGGTTTAATCCAAAACAAAACATATGCCTTTGTATTTGTTTTAGTGAAATGTATTTCTTTATGTGGATAGATTTCCTTTCTGTTTAGTTCTGATGTTTACAGTGACAGAAACTTCACATTCAAAGTGGTGATGAGGGTAAATGGGTAGTAATTAGTCTACAGAGCTGATTCTTGATGTGGTACCTTTTATGGTTCTAGCCCTGTTTGTCCTCTGTAATTGTTAGAGGGAAATAGCCACTTTCAAATTTTCATATTGGGGATTTCAGAAACTTACCAGATCACAGGGATCTTAAGAGACTAACATTAAAACCAATACTGGTTTTAGAACTTGACCACATGCTTTAATATTTGTAGATTTTGAAGGACAGGTCAGTGTGGAAGAATTGAATTTAAGTCATTTGCACACAAGGAAGTATGGGGAGTTGACTTTATTAATACATCAGTGGAAATATCAGTGTAAGTTTTAGATTGTAGAATCAATGAATTCTTCATCTGTGATCATACACTTGTTGAAATAACATCACTAAGGGAGATGGTTAAGAAGGATACAAATCTGGAGAATGGATCCCATGTCATTTAGTGATCTGTCCTGCTGGAATGTAATTCACTCTTGGATGAAAGATTGTTTAATTAATTACAGTGGTTTTGATTGATCAAAGGTACTCTGTCATTGAATCTGAAGTGCTGGTTCAGTGTCTCTGTCGTCAGTACAGTGACTAAATTTAAAACATGGGAAAAGGAATATTTCTACACTGGAAGTAAGAACTTGTGTTTGCACCAAGAAAAAAAAAGTTTCTAAGGACTAGCTGTGAAAGGTCACAAAAGAGCTAAGATAAGAGACAGAAAAATAGTATTCAAGTTTACATGCAAATCAGCTCCTTCTAGATCCTAACTGGAAGGATTATATTAGGATAATGGGAAGCAGATAGGTAGGTGACAGGCCTATGGACTGATTCATATTGACAGATTAGTCACAACAGCGAAAACCCCTGGGAGCACACTAATGACTGGAAAGTGAGTCATAAAACATTTGTTCTTATAGTGATTTTTATCAGTTTGACACAATTGGTGAAATGAAAAACTAGCCCCATTTGTCATTACTTTGGAAGTGATAGATAAGGAATAATGCAACTTGTAGGCCCAAATAACTCCAGCTGAATTCATCAGAGAGTTTAAGGAGAAGAAGTCACCTGGCAGAGACGATTTACCTGTTGAATTGTGTTATGTATAAGGTGTATTTAATACACTGGCTTGTTGACGAGACATTTCGGGTAGAGAGCAGGTACATCACCTCTTGGAAGGTAGTTGTAACACTCCTTCCCAAACCAAGGCCCAGCAATTTATTCCCATTTTTCTTGAACATAGTAGATACTATAATATTGACTATAAATCTTTATAATTCTGTCCGGTCTACAGTAAATTTTTTGACATAAGTAATGGTGTAGCAACAAGTTGCATTTGTTCTAGAATTGATGAGCAGGCTTACCATGATTTCATGTTGTAACAAATATTTCTCCATCCATTACAGAATTTGTAATAAAAGCAAGAGCAAAATACAGTTGGGAACTATTTCATGTTTCCAATTCTTCTGTTAGTTAAGCAATATTCCATAATACCCATTTGTCTAATAAATTACAAAGCAGAGCTGTGATTTCATGTCTAAAGCTGCAATACACAGCTGCAAAACCATGTCTAATGCTTCACAAACATGTTTTCTGTCCCAGCTTGCTTAGAAGTAATGTCTAAGTGATTCTCACAGAACACAAATATATTTTCTGGCCTAGCTTATAGGTTCATAGGTAGGTACTAGATTGTTGGCCCTAGGGCCTATATAAGCCTGGCCAAAAAGGTACCCTGGTTTTCGCCACCCAAGAAAATTATTTTCCTGTAACCCTGTCAAGAAGAGCCACAGAAGTGATCCCCGGGTGAATTTTCTATCTCCAATCCAAACATCAAGATTTTTCTTGAAGAGTGCTAATGAGGAGCTTTGTTTGATATAGATAGGTATTTTTTCCAGAGTATGGGAAGTCTCTGGGTAGGAATCTGTCCCTCCAGCATGTAATTCTATTTGTAGTCAGTTAATAGTGGCCGAACTGCTAGTTGACCATTTGCTTAAAGTATCCCCCAGTCCCTAGAAATGTCTGGGTTTCAGCATACCTTTCAAGTGCTTTTAGGAAGTGCACTATGATGTTGGCCCTCAGTTTTAGCTTTGCTGTTTCTTCATTATTGAACTTCTATATAAAGTCAGACCTGATTCTGGAGACATGACTTATTAAGTAAGCAAAGCATATTTAAATATTCCCTATCACTAACTATTTAGGTCCAGTATAAAAGGAATATCCATTGTGAGAAATAAGAAAATGCCTCACTTTCTCACCCTTTATGATTTTCAAAAGGGGCAGTGCTGTGATTTTTAATGCTTGGAAGTTTTTGATATATGGGTAACAGAAATGATTGCAGTCAATCTGACTGCTGGCAGCTGTTACTCTTGCTTATTTAAGCAGAAAGGGCTATCTCAAGCACCACTGCAGTTATGGTGCTATTTCTGCTGAGGTACTTCTTTACATTAGCATAGTTTAGTTGTGGTGTCCATCTGGGTAAAAGTGTATATTCTGTTACTCATTATATTTAGCAGGCTGTCACATTCTTGGTCTGTGGGATAGGTTTTCATAAATTGGATAGCTCCAGTTTTTCAGTTTAAGTAATTTAATCGTGTCTAGTAGCATTGAACACATTATTATGTCCCACATTTAAATAAATGTTAAAACTGTAAACACTCATCTAATTACTGTTCTTTGAATCCCACTACACTGAAACCAGAATCCAAGCATTTATACAAGTAGTTTAGAAATCATTTGTATTTTATACCAGCCCTTACATTCTTATATTTATTATTAATTTAATACATTTTTCATCCTCCTTTATTTGTTTGAGCAGCCATAAATAATTAAAATGCCTCCTGAAAATCTGGCATTTCCTTCTTATACCAAAAATGGACATGGTCTGTAATGTTAGTAGCCATGTCACTGGCAGTAAGTTGTCAAGGTGACAGTACAGAAAGTAGTGTCCTGTTGAAAAGCCAACTAGTCCTGACCACCTGCATTGTGACTACATCGCTTCTCATATTTTTGCATAGAAGTGCCCCCTTTGCCTTTGACTGCAGAGTACATAACAGCTCTGAGATCAAACCATCACATAGAAGGCAAACAATGTGTGTGTGTCTTTCGGCTTTCCCGGTTAGGGGTCGCCACAGCGGAACTCCGGTCCGCTAATGCTTGGCAGTAGAGTTTTACATGCTGGCTTGCCGGGCCTAACGCACAACCTTCTACGAAGGAACGCCCATTCACGCATGTCGTCACATAGTAGACGCTTTAACTGAGAATCGAACGGGCAACGTCTACCTGTGAGGCGACAACGCTACCGCAGCACCACCACCGCAGAAGGCAAACAATGTAATTCCTGTATATAGGATTTTCCCCTCCATCTGTGGTAGCAGAGTATATACCAGCTCTGAGATCATACTGTGACAGATAAGGGGAACAATATATCTGCTTATGGTACTGTCCACCTCCATCTGTGGTTTCTCAGTCTTTGCAATTGATCATTCAGTTGATTGACAAGTTCTATCATTCAGTAATTCAGACAGTCCACAAGAGGAACTACATTCTCTGCCTCTGTAATTTGTTGTCACTTGGACAGGAGCAAAAGCAGTCATAATGCAATTTTGTACAAATTTCTGTTAAGACATACGTGAAAACGGTTTAATTTTACAAGTAGAAAGCGAAGGGGCGTGAAAGGGTGTTAAGTGGGAAAGCAGTAGTGGAAGGGAATGTAGCTGGTCAAGACAGATTTAAATACTGGTTGTATGCCTGGAGTTTGGTGGTTTTGTATCTCCAGAGAAATGCCAAGTAATCCACCACACTGCTCAGTTTTGAATTTATTCATTCATTTTCCCTATTTTTAAACTACAGTTGTTACTGTGTATTACCACATTGCCTTGTTGCATATCTATCAACACTTATTTCACATGTAAGCTAAAGCCCACTGTATTCAGATTAATAAGTCTCTTAAAAATTTAACAATTTGAAGAGGAGTTTAAAATCATTGTATATCAATTTTGTCCAATACTCTGACCATTAACACATCCCCTTTCTTGCAGTTTTCCAATAACTGTCTTATAAAAATCTGTATACTTGATTTATTGAAAGTCAGGCAGTACATTCATTAATCATTTGCTTGTCTTCCCTAATCACACTACATATATTATTTTTATAAAATAAATAAATATTTCCAGAATCCATTTTTTCCTCAGACAGCCATCTGTTTGGCCATTTTGTTGAACACAGGATCTGTTTTTGCCTGCTTTCTTCAATGTTCTTTTCACACCTTTTCATTAATTTCTATTTTATTTTATATGTAGTTAATTCTTGCTCATATGAGCTAACGTCGCTAATGTTTGTGATACCTTCCCTAAGCAAATGTTAGTGATAAAATATTAATAAACTTATGATTCTAGAAGATGAGTTTCTGGTCATGTCCATATGGTGGAAGCACACACCAAGTACAATGTATGTGTGGACTTCTGTAACATTGTAAACGGGAGTGTTGACAAGACTGGAGAAACTTTAAAAACATCTAATCTTAAATCATACCTCTGAACCTCTTAACACCAGAAAACTAGACACAACCAAGAACTATAGGGGGTCAAATGCTCAAAAATAGGGACAAATTTTAAATATTGCTCTTATAAACATAGAAAGTTGCTAGAATACCAGGTTTTTACATTAATGTGCATTTTCTGAAGGAAATGAACTCTGAAACTCACATGCCCATCATTATTTAGCTACTTCAATTCTCAGTGACTTACCAGAAAATTAAAAATTCTATGAGCATCTGACAAAAAATATTAACCAAAAATCTGGACATTCTGCAAAAATCTGGGCAGTTGAATAGGTATGTCTTAAGTTCAGTGCAAAATGCGAAGCAGTATGTGGTTAGCAAAGACACAGGGAAGCAGTGCATAACTGGAAGGGTAGTAATAACAGAAATTAATAAATTAAAAGAGTAAAAGATAGACCTAGCAGCTGGCATGGCTGGAAGAATTGCTAGAAACAGAATACCTTAAGCTGATCAAATGCCATCTGAAGGGTTGCTTGCACTTACAAGACTATAAACAATATAGATGTAGTTCAAAATAAGCTAATTAAAGTGGCACATGGTCCATACCAGATACCATTTAAAAGGGAAATGTGGACAGGGTAACATATAATCCTGAATGTCAGAGGAAGTTCATGGTAGAACATTCTAAGCACTGTGTGCTAACCTATGACTTCTGTGTGGATACCTCCCATGTTTCTAAAAATCAGTCTTATGGAAACAAGATGTCACAGTATAAAAATGTAAGGTGGACAGCTCTTGGGATATAGGAGGAAGTATTATAAATGCAAATGGAGAAGGAAGACAGAAGCACTTAAACAAAAGAGACAGTGTGTATTAAACTGTGAGCTTTGGCCGGTTAAGACCTGCATGATATCAATTGAATGCATAACTGTAGCTAAGTAACTTTTATCTGCACTTTTTAAAGTAATTTGTTTGTGTTGCATTGAGCAATATCTAGCTAGAAGTTGACTGTTTTTTCAGTAGTGCATGTGGTATTTTCAGTTATGGCTTGTTAAAAACCTGCATAGCCAGTGATAGGTGGGGGTAGTAGTTTCCTTCATTGTTATTCAGTTTCTGACTTATACAAGTGGTACACTGAATTATCTTCTGTTTAAACTGTGAGCTTTGGCCGGTTAAAACCTGCATGATATCAATTGAACACATAAGTGTAGCTAAGTAACTTTTATCTGCACTTTTTAAAGTAATTTGTTTGTGTTGCATTGAGCAATATCTAACTAGAAGTTGACTGTTTTTTCAGTAGTGCATGTGGTATTTTCAGTTAAGGCTTGTTAAAAACCTGCATAGCCAGTGATAGGTGGGGGTAGTAATTTCCTTCATTGTTATTCAGTTTCTGACTTATACAAGTGGTACAGTGAATTATCTTCTGTTTAAACTGTGAGCTTTGGCCGGTTAAGACCTGCATGATATCAATTGAACGCATAAGTGTAGCTAAGTAACTTTTATCTGCACTTTTTAAAGTAATTTGTTTGTGTTGCATTGAGCAATATCTAGCTAGAAGTTGACTGTTTTTTCAGTAGTGCATGTGGTATTTTCAGTTAAGGCTTGTTAAAAACCTGCATAGCCAGTGATAGGCGGGGGTAGTAATTTCCTTCATTGTTATTCAGTTTCTGTCTTATACAAGTGGTACAGTGAATTATCTTCTGTTTAAACTGTGAACTTTGGCCGGTTAAGACCTGCATGATATCAATTGAACGTATAAGTGTAGCTAAGTAGCTTTTATCTGCACTTTTTAAAGTAATTTGTTTGTGTTGCATTGAGCAATATCTAGCTAGAAGTTGACTGTTTTTTCAGTAGGTCCCCACTCACCCTCCCTGTTTTTGTCTTGGTGGCTTTGAAACTGCCCGCCCCTCTTGTAAATTTGCACTTGGATACTCCTCCTGGGCCCATCTCATTTGCTCATTCAAAAAAAAAAAAAAATGTATCTGCTTTTACTGTATTTGTGTTTCTTCCTACTTTATTTTGCTTTTACGTCATCTTAAAAGTACTCAATTGTATTTATTACTGCTTGGTGTAACTCACTCTAAGCCTTTTAGTTTAAGCACTTGGGCTTCAGACCAGTTGTTTTACATTAAGAAGGTTTGTGCTCTGTATTGTAGTGGCAGGACAGGTAGCTTACATCCTTCTAAGTTGGGAACTGCTGATTGAGGGCTCAGTGTTTGTTATTCTAAAAGTGTATTAATTCTGGTTTAAGCACTTGGGCTTCAGGCCAGTTATTTTACATTAAGAGGGTTCATGGTCTGCACTCTTGTGGGAGGAGAGGCTGGATTCTGCCCTTCTGAGCTGGGAATTTCTGGTTAAAGGCTTATAGTGCCTGCATATTTGAAGTGTTTCTTACTAAATTGGTACACCTTGTTTGCTGTAGCATAGACTAGATCCAGGCCTGCTGAATCTAGCTTTGTTTGTATAACTTGAGCACTAATCCAGGCATTCTTTAAAGTATTCAATTGTATTTATTACTGCTTGGTAGTAACTTGATTAAAGTGTAGCTATCATTCTAAGTCCTTTGGATTAAGCACTTGGGCTCAGACCAGTTGTTTTACATTAGGAAGGTTTGTGGCCTGCACTGTGGTGGCAGGACCGGTAGCTTACATCGTTCTAAGTTGGGAACTGCTGATTGAGGGCTCAGTGTCTGTTATTCTAAAAGTGTATTAGTTCTGGTTTAAGCACTTGGTCTTCAGGCCAGTTATTTTACATTAAGAAGGTTCGTGGTCTGCACTCTTGTGGGAGGAGAGGCTGGACTCTGCCCTTCTGAGCTGCGAATTTCTGGTTAAAGGCTTATAGTGCCTGCATATTTGAACTGTTTCTTACTGGAATTGGTACACCTTGTTTGCTGTAGCATAGACTAGATCCAGGCCTGCTGAATCTAGCTTTGTTTGTATGCTTGTTTGCTTGTTATTTCCCTGAAATGCTAATTCCACCTAAAACGCGGCTTTTCAGCACTTCTGTGGATCCCTAGTGACATCTGCATTGCTTACTGTACTTATTTCCTTGTTTCACTTGAAAGAAAGTTACTGTTTGTCATTTTTGCATTTAAGTTACCTGTAACACATTGCATTTAAGTTACCTGGCACTTGCTCACTAAAGCAATTATATAAGTCAGCACTAAAAAATTAAAAGCACTACACCCTCACAAACTCCCCTTGAGTACTTTGTTTCCCATTGGCCCTTTTTTTTCAATTATAAAGGAATTCCCAATACTACTCTAGCATGTCCAAAGGTCAGTTGTCAATCTCCTCTCCGGTCCAGCTGGTGAATCTGGGAATCTTGATGCAATGTTACAACTGTCTCATGTACACAGACAACCCTCTCCTCCTCCCAACAAATTCCAACACATGTGAGAGATGCAACCATATAGCCAAACTGGAGGCTAAGCTCTCTCAATTCAGTACTGGCGAAACCTGTCAGGAGGAGAAGGAAACCACACTCACTACAATTCCAGTCTCACATAGACCTACCACAACAGCAAATCAAACACATAAACACACAAAAACATACTCGGAGGCTCTAAATAAAAATCTGCCTAAGCAGCAGAGACCTCCAAAGCCGACACCCAAGCAACCGCTATCCCAAAACAAAACACGTGCAACACATAACTCACAAAGCCAGTGTGCCGAACAGTCACAGCCCTTAAGGCTAAACAACACACCTGATACACTTGTAATAGGTGAATCTATCGTCAGGCACACTGACGTCCCGCTCACCAGGCTGAACAAGGAGAAGGTTACGGTGAGCTGCTTGTTGGGCTCTAGGATCCGCCACATAACACAAGCACTCAGGTCACTCCAAGGCAAGTACAAATATGACTCAGTCATTGTCCACGCTGGTGTGAATGACCTGAGACGTACCTCCCTAGACTACATGAAAAGAGACATAGAGGAGATCTCTGAGCATGTGGCCCAGGCCGGTATGACCCTGACCTTGAGTAGCATCTTACCCTCACCAAGAATGATGCCACAATGAAGACAAGATGATCAATTTCAACAATTGGCTTAAGTATTGGTGTCATTCAAAGGGGATCCAATGCCTGTCAGCCTGGGATGACATGCTCGACAGGTCACGATGCTTCGCTAGGGATGGCTTGCACCTGTCACCCCTGGGCTTTCGGATATTGGCAAAGGCTCTTGCTACCCCCATAGTGCCTTTCTTAGGCAAGGCTCAAAAGACAAACCCACCTCCATAGGTATCACAAGGGAGAAGAAACTAAGAGTAATGCTACTCAACGCCAGAAGTCTAAACCTCAAGATGCATGCACTCGAAACTCTCCTTAGCATGGAGAACATCGATATCTGTGCAGTAACAGAAACCTGGTTCAAGGCTCCCGAGAGCACCCCAGCACTTCCAGGTTATACCTCATACCATGCTTTTCGGCCCCTAAACTTGGACCGAACCAGAAAAGCAGGGGGAGTATCAATATTCGTCAAAGATACCCACACCTCTAGGTTGGTGGCACAGCACGAAGCATCAGAGACTATCCATGTGCAACTAACAGTGGGTAAAACTGCCTTCCAGTTTATAGCCTGCTACAGACCACCCTCCCAAACCCAGGAACCCCACTCGGCCTTCCTGAGAACACTGGAAAATATGAAGGTCTCTCCAAACACCATTATATTGGGCGACTTCAACTACCCAAACATAGACTGGGAGCATTACTCTAGCTCCAACACCCTAGCTCAAAGGTTCCTAGAATTTATAAACTCAAATGCTATGGAACAACTTGTTACCACTCCCACAAGAGGGGAAAACATACTGGACCTGATCATCACCAACATGGGGACTCTATGCTCCATACCAGAAGTGTATCCCTCACTGGTAAGATCAGACCATAAACTAATCTCACTGGATATTCACATCCTGACCCCACCCTCTGCCCAGAAAACCACAGTGAAAAACTTCTCTAAAGCAAATTTCACACTCCTCAAAACCGAGGTGGAATACTTCAAAGCCCCCAGGCCTGTGGAAAATACGGCCCAGACCGCAGAATCCTTTATAAACGCATTCTATGAACACCTTCAGGAATGCATGGATCGTGCAATCCCAGATAAAACCAAGACCCAATCCTCCAAAGGCAGATGTCCTGTCTGGTGGACCCAGCCATAAACAAACTATACAATATAAGGAGAAAGCTACTACATGATAGAGCAAAATCCCAAAAAGGGAAGGCATCTCTGATCAGTATTAGCAAAAAACTACGGGCACTCATAAAATCATCTAAGGCCAGCTTCGAGAGAAAAATTGCACAGGATACTAAGGATAATCACAAGGCTTTCTTTAGTTATGTTAGGAACCTGGGTGGGAATTCCCAGATATGATCAGAATTAGTCCAAAATGACAAAAAATACACCGAACCCACAGACATTGCCAACATCCTAGCTGACAGGTTCAGCGCAAACTTCTTCCCCTCCTCCCCACCAAAAGGGCAAATATCTATCCCAGCAGAGTGCTGCCCCCCTGACATCTCAGATGCTCAGGTAAGAGCCGCCCTCTCCAAAGCAAAAAACACAACATCAATGGGACCAGACGGTGAACCGGGCTGCGTCCTACATGAACTCCAAGAAGAGCTAAACCCAAACATAAAACTACTGTTCAATCTCAGCCTTACCACAGGATATGTACCCAAAGAGTGGCGTACAGCAACAGTGGTCCCCCTCCACAAAGTTGGTGCCTCAACGGATCCTGGAAACTATCGCCCCATAAGCCTGACTAGCTTGGTCTGCAAAGCTATGGAAAGGATCATCATGGACCTCATAAAAAAAGATATTGGGGACCTACAGACACTGGATCCTACCCAGTTCGGCTTTGTTAAGGGCAGATCCTGCCTCTTAAACCTGGTTGATTTCTTTGAAACAGTCACCAAGGCCATTGACGAGGGGAAGGTGGTCCACACAGCCTACCTGGACCTCGCAAAAGCCTTCGATACAGTACCCCACTCAGGCATTATAGATAAGCTCACTAGCTTAAATATAAACCCCTATGTCACTAGATGGGTTGTAAACTGGCTCAAGGACAGAACCCACATGGTTAGAATTGCTGGAGCCATGTCAGACTCCAAACCAGTTACAAGTGGCCTCCCACAAGGCTCAGTCTTGGGACCTCTCCTGTTCGGTATATATTTCTCGGAGGTACAGGCCAACACGGAAGGACTGTGGCTGACCAAGTTCGCAGATGACTGCAAACTGGGCGCTATAATCGACTCTCCAGCCAACACAAGCATCCTCCAAAAGGGCCTCATAGAAACAGACAACTGGTGCCAGAGCCATGGCCTCAAGCTAAACGCCAAAAAGTGTATAGTCATCCCCTTTGTCAAAAACAAAGTGCCCACAAATTACCACATAGGTGGTAATCCATTAAGTACAGAAGAAGTAATTAGGGACCTGGGGACCCAAGTTGATAGCAATCTCTCATTTGCAACCACGTGGCCAAAGTGGTTAGAAAAACATTTCATATAGCCCACCTAATCATGAAGGGATTCACATCTAGATCAGGGGAGGTCATCGTGCCTCTTTACTCTTCCCTCATCAGGCCCATAATTGAGTACAATGCCCCTTTTGGGATGTACCTTACCAGACACCTGCAGCAACTGGAAAGACCCCAAAAGTACCTCACCAAGAGGATCAAAGGGCTCAAACAGATGCCATATGCTGCCCGGTTAAAGAAACTCCAGCTCTACTCAGTGGCATACCGCCTGCTGAGAGGCGATCTGTGCCTGACGTATAAAGCCATGTCCAACCCGGAATTAATGGACATGCTGCACCTCAGAAAATCCAAATCTCATCGAGCTACGCGCTCGAGAGACTTGAACCTCAGCACTGAAATAAATAGGACATGCTGGAGGGACAGATTCATAACCCAGAGGAATAAAATCCCAGTCCAGGTTAGGCAGAGTCCCTCATTGACTCTCTTCAAGAGGAATCTTGATGAGTGGATGGGAGATCGTAGGTTTACCCCGGGTATCACTTCTGTGTCACTGTTAGACAGAGGCACAGTATACTAACCTCGAAAAAGGACATAGCAAAATTAATTTAAAATGGTTGGCAAAAGCCAAACACACTCTGGCTAGGCTTATAAATGCCCTAGGGCAGATAGCCTAGTATGAACCTATGAACCTATGTGCTTCAAGAGTGTATGGGTTGGGGTAAGACAGTTTTATCATGGATGAAGAAGAAATAAGCTATCGTTTGAGTAGAAGTTTCCATATATGTAAAAAATGATGACACAGGCAGACTACAAAAAGCAAGCAGTTCTTAGTTGTCAGGAGATCCAAGTCTACTCTTCTGCGGCCTGTGCCATTATGTGTGTTTCTATCATCCCAGTTGTCATGTCTGATGTTCCAGACCACAGTGGTATTATAACCATATGTTCTCTTCATGGAGGAAAAGCTATTTACTGAGCCGTTAATACTATTGCTTCTGGTTGGTTGTCACACACCGAGGCTTCTGATCCTACTCAGGACACTGGTGGAATGGCTAGATGCCTTGTACATGATTGTTTTGTATTTATTTTCGGTACCAGCCTGGCAGCTTTTAACAATTATCTACATATCACTTATATTATATTTACATTAAATCTGGCATATCACAATTTTCCATACTGACCAGGCACATCAGGGTTTGGTATATCTACAAACAGATCTTTTTTACATTTAAGTGACATTTTCTAAAGTTTAAGTTTTACAAAGTATAATCATAAAAGCAACAAAAAAGGTCTAGAGTTATTAAATTTTAGTTATTGGCCATGCTTTTGAATACCCATATGTCTCAATGAGACCAGGTGAGTGCACATCTTACGCAGCAACATGTATGCAAGTGGAAGTGTTGGAGATATGAGTGTGCAAGGCAGAGCTGATACTGTTAAAGTTCATGGAGAAAAGGTACCAGAAGGGAAAAATTAACCCTGACCGTGGTGACAGTGACTAATGTACAACCTCACAAACCCTGCTCCAAAGAAGAAGTGAGAAGTGTCTTGTACATAAATCTCAACCTCCTAGCACAACAAATCTGGGCAAGGTCAAAAATAATGCTAAGGACAACAGCCCAAAAATAGGGATAGTTTTGTGAACTTAGAAAGTTAACAGAAAACAGATTTTGCATTAACACTTTTTTTTTCTGAAGGATGTGAAGCCTGAAACTCAAATGACTGTCATTATTTAGTGACTTCAGTCCTTGGTGATTTGCTAGAAAACCACACGTTCTATGAGAAACAGACAAAATATGAGGCAAAAATCTGTGCATTCAGTGAAAATCTGGACATTTGAGAGGTATGATGCTTTTACTTCATTTTGACAGTATGTAAGGCACAATGAATGAAACCTGAAATATACTAAGTAAAATAATAATGGTGTTGAATATCATTAATGTTCCAGGTGTCCACGTCATGTATTTCTCTATGTGCTCTAAGGCTCTTTGTTTCTGTCTTTTCAGATGTAAATTAGGAGAAACTTTTGTCAGACTCGAAACATAAAAGTGTAGGCCAGATTTAGTTCCTTAGGATAATTAGGTTTCTTTTCCTACTGCCCATGTGTAATCTCACTTGTTTTCTGTTGCTTGAGGCTAACATTTAAGTACACATATTTTATATATATTAAGATCAAAGGATGCCAAAATACTTATAACATGTTTGTCTGCAGCTTTCTTATTGTAATGTATATTCTCTCTTTTGTTTCTCATGTTAAAACTCTGTGAAGTATCTTACCATTTTAGAGATGGAGGCAAAATCAACCAGCATATTGTAGGACAGAATGTTTGCCATATCAGCAAAACATTTCATGCAGTGCTAAATAATAGTGTAAGATATTGAAGTACAATACTGCATTAAAATATCGACAGAGTAATCAAAATTTGCCCCTTCCTGATTATCTTCAGTAAAACACTTGTTTATGATGAAAACAAACATGTTAATTATAACGATCTTTGCAGCAGTATTTTAATTATTTGTGGGAATAAGATCTACAGGCAGGAGACAGACTTATGGCTGGATTGTATCAACATTCAGACAATTCCAGAGCAATTCTTACTTTTTGCCTCATGCTAAATATGTCATATGGTTGCAAAAGGTGAGATAACAGCTGTAGATGTAGTTATTTTTCTGTTGAAACAGTGAATGATCCATTGTTAACATACAAAAATTCAACAGTATAAAGTACTTTGTTCTGGCACGTGACCTTTTCCCTATTATTGAAACAGGGACAATGGTGTAATGGTTAAGGATTTTACCTCACAGATACAAGGTAGAAAGTTAGATTTTGTCTTGTGGTTATTGACTAGGCTTGTGATACTCTAGTTTTTATTTATGAGGTTGGCATAATGGTTAAGATGTTTTCCTTACAGACACAAGGTGCAAGGTTTGATTCTCACAAGTGGTAATTGGCTAAGCTTAAAATAGCCCACAAGGGCAGTTAGCCTTGTATAACCTATCAGCCTATGAACTTAATACTACCAAAGCTAAAAGCTCAAATCACTGAAAACTCAGCCACCACATTGGGGGTATGGGGGAGGCATAGTCCCCTCACCTACATTTGGTTTTATATTGTTAGCTTTCAGTAAATGAAATGTAAAAGCTAAGTAGGTTGGGACCCCTCAATTATATATACTAAATCCAGGATCTCACTACAGTGGGGAAAAGACCATATACATTGTATATGCCTAACAGTAATTACATTCAGTGAAATGAGTTTTCAGTGATTTAAGCTATCAGAGATTTGGTGTGAGTGGTTTGAAATTCACTGAAATGAGTTTTCAGTGAATGAAAGTATACCTATATATATATATATATATGTGTGTGTGTGTGTGTGTGTGTGTGTGTGTATGTATATATATATATGATTTGATTGTGAACGTATTCACATTGAAGAGGTTTAGAGAATTGGAATGTGGAAGGTACTGATTGGATAACTAAAAGGCGGTGTCTGAAAGGAGCAACTTTGATCTGTTAGCTTCAACTATAAATGTTTCATTTTACCCTCTAATGGTAGATCTGGTGAAGAGTTTAACCTGAAAGTGCTTATTCTTCCATTTTAAGTATTTATTTATTTATTTGTATTAAAGAAGAGTTTTATGATAGTCAGCATGGTGATGGTGATTGCCTTGGTTTTGTCCTTTTATTTTTTATACTTTTTATCCAAGTGCGTATCTTTGACTGCCGAACAGTACATTTGTGGATTTTATAAATATATATGTGTGTGTGTATGAATGTATGTATGTGTGTATATATATATATATATATATATATATATATATATATATATATATACACACACACACACACACACATACAGCTATCCTCTCTTTCTTATATAGAGACATTTTATCAGAAAGTGAATCAACAAGAAACAGTTTGAGTGACCTTTGTACAAGCATTCCTTCTTTGTCTGACAGAAAGAGACTGGCTATTTTCCTTGGACCTCCAGGACATGTACCTCCACATAAAAGTCATGAAGGAATTCAGGTGTTATCTATACTTTGGAGATGGAGCCAGTCATTATCAAACTTCCTTCGGTCTTCTGTCAGCTCATAGGGTATTCATCTAATGCAAATCTGTGGTTGCAGAGCACTTGCATCTACACCGTGGAAGACTGTTCCTGTATCCATACCTCTCAACTGTCCCTGATTTCCAGGGATATCCCTGATTTTGACTCAAATTTCAGCTAATCCTTCCTAAAACTGCTGACTTTTGGAGGAAAGCTGGTGAATTATCCTCCGTAAGTAATGGCAATAATTAAGAGTTATCGATTTCCTTCACTTCACAAAATGTATATCAACATTCTTTTATTCTGCCAATGTCTCAGGTTAATAATAGTAACATTTTAGAAATGTCCCTGATTTTTTCTGGGTTTGTCCCTGATTCTGTTTTTATTTTTCCCTGAATAATTTTTTTATTGATTTTCACAAACTTAAACATAATACATCTATTTATATCAGAGTTAGTTACATATTCTGTGTTTAAAGTGAAAAAAACTATTTCAAAAAGTAAACATTACAAAACCAACTATTTACAAAGGATGTCTATACTTGAGATAACTCTGCATCTTTGTGTTTATCTTTGAATAAAATTATAATTTATTACAGTCATCTGTTTTCAGCACTTGATTTACTTTCCGCCAGGCAATGCTTAAAGAAGGAGGTCGTTCTGTTCTTTCCTTGATTGTTTTCAGATCCAACTATGAGACTGATGAAACTATGTTCTTGAACTGTTTAAAATTGTGTGGAGTTACATCCTTCCAGTTCTTTGTGATATTTTTTCTTGCAATAACAAGGACAGTCCACAAAATTACATATTTATGCCTTGGGACACAAGAGGATACAGGTGCATTCAACAGAACTAAAGATTTTGTAAGTTGAACTTTATCAGTGAAACATGCCTGTAGCAAATAGTTAACACTTCCTAGTATTGCTTAAGTAAATGGCATTCATAGAAAATGTGTTGCCAATCAGCTATTGATTGTGATTTACACCTCCAACATCTAGTTTCTTTATTATATATAAGTTCTAATTTGTGTGGTGTTAAGTGTGTTGTATGTATAAATTGCCATGTGAAAAGTTGCCAATGTGGTGAAATAGATGTTTGTTTTGGAGATGTTATCTTTATCTTCTGGCACTTTACAGTTAACCTTTTCATAGAAATTCTATATATTTTGTTTATTATGAACTCTTGTTTTTTTTTAACTGATTTGTATAATATAGGTAAAATTCCTTTCCCATTTACGGGATATTCCATAAACATTATTAATTGCTCTATAAACTTAGGAATCAGTTCCCTAGCTGTCTTCTGCATTATTGCCTGTTGGTTCAAAATGATTTGTCTTAGTCCCTGCAGTGCTAGCCACATATTATTTTCAAGATTTAACTTCTTTATAATTTGCTCTACCGTTAGTACTTCATTAGTGTTTATCAATTGGTGCCAATAAATCAGGCCCTTCTTACTAAGTGTTTTAACTGTTACTGAGTCATGTGTTATAACACTATTTTGTGTGTATGCTATTGGGAATATGAAAAAGACCATGCTTTTATGTCCGGATTAGCATTTACAAAGTGCATAAAAGTCTTTATAGTATTGTTATTGAATTTATATTTTTGTGTTTCTCTGTTGTCATATATTCTTTCAATAACCAAAGTGAATTATTTGATACTACTTCCATGTGTTTATCTGTTGTATCATGAGTGGCTTTCAACCAGATTTTGTCATTTATTAGTTTTCATATGGAGGCATACTGTTTGTTTAACCATAGAGAAACTGTTTTTAAAACTATTGTATATATCTTTCCAGAGTCTGGTAAACCTATTCCTCTTCCTTCCCATTTATGACAATGATGTCTTAAAACAACTCTAGGTTTTCTAGGATACCATAAAAAATGTATTAACCCATCAAATTGTTTTAAATATAGTTTAGGTGGTAGCAATGAGTAAGTTTGTACAAAGTACACTATTTTGGAAATATACCTATTTTAATTAAATATAATCTTTCCTCCATGGTAAAAAAATAGCTTATTCCATTTTTGTATGAGTTCTTTGATATCTAAAATCTCTTTATAGTTCAGTTGTACTGTTGTATCTAATTCATTTGTAATTTTAATTCTTAAGTATTTGATTGTATCATTGTAGAGATATATTTAGGGTTATTATTATATATTCGAAGTTTCAAAACGCCGAACCTCATATGTTCAACAGCATATGAGTAAAGTTTGAAATATTGAAAATATAATAAAAAATAAAAAACAAAAACTTACCTCAGTGCTCTGAGCAGGGGGACAAGCCCCCCTGCACCCCCACACCCCCCCTACTTAAATATACCAACTCCGAAATTGCACTTCAGTGCAGAAAAGGGAAATTTGCCCATTCTGCACCATACGGAGCCATTGATTTTCACCTTCAAACTTTTTAAAGTTCGATCATATGGTGTCGACCATATGACATTTGAACTTTAAAAAGTTTGAATAATTAATAGGGGCCCTATATTTATATTTTTTATTTAATACTTCCTTGTTCATATTTATTAGTAATATATTGGTTATATTTTCATTAAATGATAGTACAGACATCTTAAATTGTTTTATTGCTTTCCATAGTTTTTTTAATGTGTTATTATCTTCTTTTAAAGTCAAGAAAATGTCATCTGCAAGTAATTGTATCTTTAGCTCAAGGTTAGCATCTGATTGAATTCCTTGAATCTTTGGGTTTGTTTGTATGAAGTTTGTTAATGGCTGTATTACTAGTGCAAATAATAAAGGGGAAAGTGGACAGCCCTGTTTTGTACCTTTTGAGATAGTAATAGGTTCAAATAAACTGGATCTTATTTTTATATATGCCAAAGATTTATCCTAAAGAGATTTTGTTAGTGAAATAAAGTTTTTCGAAAATCCATATTCCCCCACTGCCAGCCAAAGTTAATCCCAATTCACTGAATCAAATGCGCTGTTAATATCTAAGCAAATAAGATTCATTCTCTTTTTTTGTTTTGTTTATGAAGTCAGTAAGGGACAACATTCTTTTTCTGTTATCATAAGTGTTCCTATTTTTAATAAATCCTATTTGATCATTCTTTATCAGTAATGGCAATATTTGTTTTATTCTATTTGCGTGAACTGCCATAAATATTTTGTAATCTATATTTAGTAAGGTTATGGTTCTGTATGAGGTGCACTTGTCAGATTTTTAATCTTGTTTCGGAATTGCTGATACTTGAGTATATTTCCATGAAGGAGGGCATTTATTGCCTTCTTTAACTGATATGAACACAATAATAGATTTAAAGCATTGCTAGATAGTAGTTTAAACATTTCTGGTGTTATGTTATCATTACCTGGTACTTTATTTAATTTTAATTTCTTGATTTGCGCTTTAATTTCTGTCATAGTTATATCTTTGTCTATTATTTTTGTGGTCCTCTGACAGCCTTAGTTTAATATTTTCTTTAAGGAATTGTCTAAGTGGTTTGCTTGCTTCTACTTTATTTTCTTAACTATTGAGTTTATAAAAAGATACTATTTTTGTCTATATTATATATTTCTTTTATCTGGTTTGCCTTTATCATTCTTTTTGTTCTGTTAGCTATTCTTCTTTGGGAGCATAATTTAATCTTTTCTAGATTAAGCATTGTTTTGTGGCTCAGTACCACTAAGTATTTTTTAAGTCTTCTAATTCTTTTTCTGAAGCTAAGTTGCCTTTATGAATATCAATTTCAATTTGTCTGTTTTAGTTTGTAATTCTGCCAGATTGTTGTTACAAAGCCTATGTTTGTTTTTATACCAAGCTGCCATTTTTCCATAAAAGTATGCTTTCATTGCATCCCATATATAAATGTCTGCTACTTCTTCTGTGAGGTTAAAATCTAGACTTTTTTGTATCTCTGCAGTATAGTATTGTTTAAACTCTTTAAGGTTAACTATATAGGCTGGAATCCTTATCACTGCAACTTTTCTCTTAAAGTTAAAATCTATTTCAAAAGGTTTTGCATTATGTTCTGAAAAGGGGCAAGTAATTGCCTTAACTTTGCTTAATTTTGTTGTAAAATCTTTCATTATATATACATTCTGTTCTGGAAAGGGTGTTATGTCTATGCATTTGTGTCCTCTCCTTTTATTATACAGTTAAAGTCTCCTGCAATTATTGTATTACCTTTGGGATATTGTATTATGCTTTCTAAATGTTGTTTAGCTACGTTGACACCCAGCCCTGGTATCCAGTAGTTGTTTACCAGGGTATATATCAAACCATTTATTAATACTGACACTAAACAAAACATTCCTGAGATGTCATTGACTGTATTTATGACCTTGAGCATCAGAGTAGTCTTCCTCCACAATATTGCTACACTTCTTTGTTTTTTATTGTATTCTGAACTTGCTAGTAATGTGTAATTATGCATATTCATTTTATTAATGTCTTGCTGTATAAGATGAGTTTGTTGTAAGAAAACCACTTGTGCTTTGCATAGCGTTAGATACCTTTGTAAGCTTCCCCTTTTACAATTGTTATTTAAGCCACTGACATTGACAGAGATGCATTTCACATTTGGACTAACTATACCTTTGTATTTAACCATTGTCCTGTTTTTGTGTTTGTACATAACCTTGTATGTGTGCTGAAAACTTTTTACCATTCATTTCATATATGTTATAAATGCATTGCATAGACATCTATTTAAAAGGTACAAATAAAAACTGTCTATGTAAAAAGTGGTTTTCAAAATATAAACAACCAATCATTCCCCTCATGGGAGAAAACATCCCATCCTTGAATATGTTTACCATTCAAGTGACCCCTCTTATCCCTAGTCAACATCTTCCCTCAGCTTCCCCAACAACAAATATAACTATAAAAGCACCGCATTCTTATTGCTTTTATTCAGTCAAATTTAAACTATAGAGCTATACAATTTTCAATTAAATATTATTACAGAAATTGTTATATAACTATGCTGTCATCAATTTAAATAGGATAGTATAATCAACTTTCAATACAACATTGTTCTAGTATATACATTTTGTATTTTTCATCTCACTACGTTATTCAGTGTCCTTTAACAAGCATCTGTTTTCAGTGTAATAATATTTGTTTTGTAGTATCAACATCCTATTTAGACAATGTTTTACAGTCAGTGCATTTTTTGTTTCATTTATAAACATTATACATTTATACAGCTTATTGCTTATGTATATATTTCCGAGTAATCAGTTTATTTTTAGTGATTCTTTGCATCAAAATTTAGAGTTCCTATTATATGATCAAAGACACATTCCTTCAAATGCGTCTTGATTGAACTTGAAAGCAGGAAACGGCATATAAGCGATTTCTTTCCCTAGGAAAGAAGTCGCTTGACCTCCTCCGTTACTTTGCCATTTCCATCACTGTAGTGTGATATCAGAGTTGGTATATTTAAGTAGGGGGAGTGGGGGGTACAGGCCCTACATCAGGGGTGTGTGGGGGGGAGAAGCCCTCTAACTTCATGTAATGTTTTAAAGTTTTTATTTTTTTATTTATTTATTTATTTATTTTTGGGTGGAATGGCGATTTTTTTTCCCTTGGAAAAAAAATCACTGTTCTAAGTGTCCGGGATTGTAAGCTTTCGCTTACATGAGGTTGATAAATCAGCGTTTGCTTTTTTAAGTGTTCACTGATTTAATATAGACCCCAAAATTTAATATACATATGAGATGTCTGTCAGTATAAGCTACAAATCTTATGTATGCAAATTCTAAATAGGTTGGTATTTTCTACTGTTAACACAACTGTACATTATAAACCTTCACTTGTTTCATCCTCAAGTCAGGTTATTGAAAACATTGCTATTGCTGGTATAAACCTTTGATTTTATTATATAATAACATTGGCTTAGGTGTACAGTAATCAACATCTTTATATAGTACATCCGCCTGTTGAGTTGTATTCTTGATATACTTAAAGTTAAGTCTGTTTATATTCTTATTATAAGCTTTCATTGTCTTCTTGCTTTATGCATAAGTTATATAAGATTTTTATGTGACACTTCATACTTTGAATAATATCAGCAATTAGTGTGAATTTATTAAGACTACTTCAAATTCATGTAGTTTCTTTCTCTTAACTTTTCTTGTACTTGTTTTTTATCCATAAAACACAGGTAAAACATTTATATTTCATAATTAATGTTTGAACTGCTCTTAGTATATTAAACATATCAGCATTGCTGTCATATCTTGTTTTGCATTTCATCTTAAGATAGTCATCTTTATAGTTAATAACTGGATGTGAACTGACATCATGATTTATTCATGTTTATTAAATATCCATATCCTTATTTACCAATCTTCGTAGATGTGCTGATTCTCGTAATGCTTTCATGACACTTTTATCATGTTATACTAATTCTTTATTGCAACGGATTCGATTTCCTACTAGATATATTTGTGTAGAAATATTTGTTTATTTACTGGTTTCTTAGCTGTTAAATTATTCTTTGTTCCTTATTAATACAAATGGTTATACTTTCTTTTATGGGTATGTGTTCATTTATGCACACATATGTATTTACATTAGCTATTTTACATCAGTTGCTCTTATCTTATTTATGAGGTCATCTTACTTGTTTATTTTGCAAAATGTTATACTTATTTCTCTTATTTTCCTTTTAGTTTTATTAAATCTATACTATTTATCCATATATATACTCAGTAATGTTTTGGAGTACTTATATCTTGATAAAAATTTGTGCTTGTCACTTTAAAATCCTTTTAGGTTATGTTAAACCCCATAGTTCTTTGCTTCAAGTGCTTTTCTCACTTTATGACCATTTACTTTCATTTTGAGCTGTTCACGAATTTGTGAATGGCTTTATGAAACTCTAACAGGATTTTTTTAGTTGTATTACTTCACAGTGGATAAAAACACAAGTTATCAGCTCATGACCTCGGCGGGAAAGCAAATAACAGTAAGTGAAGCTTTTTAGTTGTTTTGAAGGGTCTATGTTATATATTTGAACTTTCAAAATGTTGAATACTATATGTTCGAGACCATATGGTCGATATTTGAAAGTTCGAATATATAATGAAAAAAAAAAAAGAAAAACATACCTTAAGAGTGCGAGCAAGGGGGCAAGCCCCCCTGCGCTTCCCACACCCCCCCCTACATAAATATACCAACTCTGAGACCGCACTTCAGTGCAGAAAAGGGACATTCTCCCATTCTACACTGAATGGCGCTGGGGACATTCTCCCATTCTACACTGAATGGCGCTGTTAAAGTTAACCTTCGAACACTTGAAATGTTGATCATATGGTCTTGACCATATGATCAACATTTCAAGCATTCGTTTATTTGACATAGACCTGTTTTGAATAGGTTTCAAGCTTAGAAAGCCATTTCTTAGTTTTAGTTTCTTCTAACAAATTTAAACTGCTTAACAAAGCTCACTGTGCTATAGAAAAGTGCAAAAAACTCAATTTTTAGTATTAACATCGCTCTTTCATCTAATTGTTCACAATCACACAAAAAACAAAATATAATTATTTAGTTTTTAAGGTTATATCATTTTATGCTTCCTAGACCATTCAAACACAAGTCAAAAACAGCATAACATTGTGTTACTAAGCTATTAACATCTAGGAGCTTAGATGGTTTCACATTTCTCATGTTAAAGATGTGTTAGGTTAAAACTGCTTGTTCTAAGTAGTAAAGCAGTTATTTGATATTTATCTTATTTTAAATGTTTAATACTGCATTTGTTTAAATAATAATAAGCATTTACCTTGTAAATGAAGTTGTCTGCATATGTCACTCAGTCCATGTTTATATTCCATAGTGATTTTATTGCAACATATGGATCTATCTATTTAATAAGATATTTGGGTGAATGCTTTTACTTTAATGTTTGTTTTATCTGCACGGCTTTTCAGACCAGAAGAACTCCAGCCCACTTCCTCTGTCTTGTCTAAGACTTTGTTAGTTGATAGATAAGTGTTAAATAAAAATAAGGATTACAACACAGGAGGCTCAGATGCAAAAGTTTACTAGTGTACACCAGGAGGCAAAAAACGTACAAGTACAGAATTTTGTCTGACATGATACAGGAAGTATACAATTCTTATAGTTTCTACTTTCTAGTTTGTGCCCACCTTTCTGACGTGGTTAGTCACAGGGCACCTACATCACTATGGTTCACAACATCCTATTCATAAAGATTGCTGATGTTACATTTTTTAAAAAGCTTTCCCTTGGGAATAATATAGCCTTGCAAAGCACCTGGTCAGTTATAATGTCTTTCTGTAAATGTTACTCCTTCAAGGTTTCAGGCCTGCTTGAATACAATAGCTGGTTCAGTCTTGTAATACACTTCTTTGTTCTTCTTGCAACATTCTCCCGACAGCTGCGTCTTATCTTGATAACATTTACAAGGCCAATTGTCCCAAAGGAAGGAGAAGAAGATTTTCAATGCTTTATACATTTAATTTCCTGACCCAGCAGATAATAGTTAGTGAAAAACATAAGCTTGCTGAGCTGGCTACTGCCAGGGTCAGAGTTCAAATACACTGCAGTTCCAAAGCTTCAAGCAGTTACATGTAAAATCATTCTTATTGCCATATTAATAATAGAATAAAATACATTATACAATATTTGCTTTTTAACTAGCACTTTATATATGCTCAAATACATATTTTTCTAACATTTTCCTCCCTTTTAATACTTTTATTCTATTCTGAAATATAAACAATGTCATTTCATCCCCTAGCCTTCTCCTTTAAGGACTTTCAACCAGGTAAGTCATTTAGTTTATACTTCGGAAAGAATTTCATCTGAAATTAATTTCTCTAACTCAATGTCTTGGTACAAAGTTTCAGTCACAGATATATCAATAAAATCTTTGATTAATCTTTTCATGCAGGGAATCCCACAACAGACACATGCTCCTAATAGGAGCAGACCCACACATATAGCAATCAAGATGTTCATTAGGATAGAACCCCACCCACCAAACAGATTCTGGAAAAAGTTCGTCAGTGGGTTTGGGCCTGGTTCAGTCATGGCCGATACCTGCTGTATTACCTCTAGGTGATCATTAATTTCATGTCGATTGTCTGGTATAAACGCACAGCATTCTTCTTTGATAAGCGCGCACATACCACCTCTCGCCGCTAGGGTGAAGTCAAGAGCTATTCGATTTTGTAGCACAACAGTTCTCATTGCATTTAGTTCATCAGTCACTAATTCAAGAGCAGAAAAAGTTGCATTACTCATTACTTTGAGAAGTTTCGACAGCTTTCTCAACTCCCAGATCGATTTGACTGCTCCATATGCTGGAAGTATTCCAGCCCAGGATATTACACTGTCACTCAAGTACATATGAGTCAGTTTTTCTTTATTCTTCACGGAATGATGGTCTTTCCAACAAGCTTCGATTTGTCCCACTGGATTTACAGGTTTTCCGATTGGACCTTCAGGTTTCCGGGCTACATCTCTCACATTTCGTATCTTACCCAGAGGTAATTCTGCAGTATGTCTTATGGCCAGAACCAGATAACCCAAAAAACAACTGCCGGACCAATTCTCAGGTAGCCATTTGTATGCCTTTTTCCCACAAACAAAATAACAGTTTTCTACTTTAGTACTGATGCGGGTTAATTCTGCATGAAACATTTTCTTGTCTATAATAGACAGTTGTTTATGTAAAACAGGATTTCTCTGCACTTCACTTAATGTTGTTTTCATTAAACTCAAATATGAATCATAATTTGTATTACAAACAGTGCCTCTATCTTTAACTTTAATGTAACATATATAAGATATGGTTATATTACAGTTACTCCAACCCACTTGAAGTGTATCATTCTTATAGAAACATACAATTCCCTTTTGTGTGATAGGCAAATACAATGCGATTTTGTCTTGTGATCTTACAGATCCTGTATCAAAAAGTAAATTCTCCCAAGTCTCATTTATCCCCAAGGGGACAGCGGACATTAACAATCCTCCATATGCTGTTGGTATAGCAGTACAAACCCAGCAATTTGAAATGTTCATAGTCTCTTCATATACACGTTTCATAGCTAGGTATGTGTTAAAGTTCGGATGCCAGTCTATAGACAGTTCATCACGTCTCTCCACTTTCACTTGTGTGGTTACATGTAGGAAAAACCACAACAAAAGGAAGGTCATCACAATCATAGTCAATAAATGCATAGACAACAAGATGATTAAACAACATCTTTGGGGTTGATCCGTATTTGTACTCGTTTTGCTCTTGGCCATCCTGCCTTTGTTGTGTATCAGTCACAAAATGTTTATCAAGTTGAAAATTCTTTACCGGTTTACAGTGCGTCAGATGGACCCAGGACGTCCTCTCAGCAACTTTGACTGCAGTAGGCGTTGCCAACAGTACCTGGTACGGTCCTTCCCACTTTGGACTCGCCCAATTCTTCCTCTTCGTAACCTTCAGCCACACCCAGGTCCCCGGAGTCAGTACTGCTTCCAACGGTCTGGTCTGTCTTTTATCTGAAAAAGAGTTCAACTGCAAAACAGTTTTATTTGTTAACAGTTTTCTCATGTAGCTAGCTAATGAGCTGTCAGCCTCTAGTTCTGCAGGCATGAGAGCTTTCCACTGTGGCACATAATATGCCCTTCCAAATATCATTTCAAAGGGAGTCAAACCCTTTACATTTGGAACTGTTCTCATGTTCAGCAGTGCCAAAGGCAGGCAGCAAATCCAGTTTTTCTGTGTCTCGCTCACTAGCTTCCTCAATTTGTTTTTTAGAATTCCATTGTACCTTTCCACCAGTCCTGCAGACTGTGGGTGGTAAGCACAATGATTCTTTAAGGAGATTCCAAAGAATCTCCCAAGCTGGTGGATCGTCTGATTAACAAAATGTGTCCCATTGTCACTATAAATCCTTTCCGGTATGCCAAATCTAGGAATTATTTCTTTTACTAGGGCTTTTGCCACTGTTGCTGCATCCGGATTTTTAGTTGGAAAAGCTTCTACCCATTTAGAAAACATATCTATAATTACTAAACAGTATTTTTTCCCTTCACATTTATTCAACTCTATGAAATCCATACAAATAGTGTGGAATGGATATGGTGGTGTAGGAAAATTCCCTTGCTTGGGTTTGAATGCCCCTTGTGCATGATGTTTGTTACAAGTATGGCATGCTGCACAAAATTTTTTTGTATAATTTATGAATCCGTATGTTTGGAATACTCGATTTACTAACTGTACCATCCCCCCTGTTGAGACATGGCACTGCCCATGGCTCAACAAAGCTGCATATCTAAATAAATTAGACGGTAATATTGTTTTTTTCTCTTTGGAGACATACAGTCCATTTTCGAGGATTGCACCTCGTTTCTCCCATTTTTGTTTCTCTGCTTTTGTAGTTAATGTCTGCATTGTTTTTAGCATTTCTAGATCTAAAATTTCAAAGGGTTGTAATTCCTCGGTTAAAAGAAAAGTTTCTGAGTCTGAGGCTGCTTGCTTTGCAGCTGCATCAGCTTTTGCATTTCCTTTTGAAGTTCTATCCTGTTGTTTTGTATGAGCTAAACATTTACAAATAGCTACTTTAGTAGGTAACTGAATAGAATCTAATAGGTTCAAAATAAGTTGCGCATGATTAATCGGTTTACCATTAGATGTTATCATTCTCCTGTTTTTCCATTGTTGCGCAAAAACATGCACTGTAGAGAAAGCATACTGACTGTCGGTATATATGTTCACACATTTATCTTTCGCTAGAGTGCAAGCCCGTGTTAAAGCTATCAGTTCTGCTGCTTGAGCAGATAGGTTATGCTGTAAAGGTTGGGCTTCTAAGATCTCTGTATCTGTAACTACTGCATACCCCACTAGATTTTTCCCTGTAGGACCCCTTCTGCACGAGCCATCCACGTAAAATGTCACCTCGGCATCATCCAAGGGCATATCAGTGAGATCATGTCTAGGCAAAATTGTTTGCTCAATTTCCTGCAGGCAGCTGTGCGGCGTGCCATCCACAGGGGTTGGAAGTAACGTTGACGGGTTTAATGTTGTACAACGTTCAATTACCATATGAGGTTGGCTCAGTAGTATGGTCATACATGAAAGATGTCTAGCAGGAGAAAGATATGCTATTTTTTCTTGCAGTAAAATTATCGCGACTGCATGAGGCACTTTCAATGTGAGAGGGTGGAATAACACCACTGAGGCCGAAGCCTGTACTGCCATTGCAGCTGCGACCACTGCTTGCACACAGTGAGGCAACGACCGTGCCACTGGGTCTAACTGTGATGAATAGTAAGCTATGAAGCGTTGCTTATCCCGATGCTGTTGCATCAGAACTGACGTCATATATCCCTGTTTACAATCTACGGTCTGAAAGAATCATTTGTGGTAATTCGGAAGTCCTAAAACTAATGAAGAAGCTATCAATTGTTTTAGTCT
Source organism: Protopterus annectens (assembly GCF_019279795.1). Taxonomy (NCBI): domain Eukaryota; kingdom Metazoa; phylum Chordata; order Ceratodontiformes; family Protopteridae; genus Protopterus; species Protopterus annectens. The sequence continues at coordinate 435,678,257 of NC_056730.1, forward strand.
GCAGAAAGCTGTTTCTGCTTCGGGTGTCCATTGTAATAAATCTTGTGCTGCCATTGGTGTTTTATATATTAAATCAGCCAGTGGAGCAGATTCTAAAGCATAGTTTGATATCCAGCTTCGACAAAAATTAGTTGTTCCCAAGAAGGACATCATTTCCTTCTTGGTTGCTGGTTTAGGTGTTTGTAAAATTGCTGTTTTTCTGTCTTCGTCTAATATTCTACCTTCATTGGATATTACATATCCTACGTATCTAACCTGTTTTTTCCAAAGTTGTAACTTACTTTTGTTTACTTTATGTCCCTGTGCTGCTAAAAATTTCAATAACGCTATTGTATCCTCCCTGCATTGATGCTGAGTGGGGGCTGCTAGCAAGATGTCATCTACATAAAGCAGAATCTGACTACCTCCTGGTGGGGTAAACCCTGCCAGGTTGCTAGCCATTTCTTGTGCAAATATCGTTGGACTTTCACAATATCCCTGTGGTAGCCGAGTATAGGTATATCTTTTACCCTGAAATGTAAATGCAAACCAATACTGGCTATCAGGATGTATAGGTATTGAAAAGAAAGCATTGCTTATGTCTACTACAGTGAAATATTTTTGTTGCGGCTTTAAATCGTTCAACAAGGTGTGTGGGTCTGGCACCCTAGGTGCTCTAGGTATTATTGCATTGTTTACAGCTTGTAAATCCTGTACCATCCGCCATTCCCCGTTTGCTTTTTTAACAGGAAATAGAGGGGTATTACATGGTGAATCAAGAGATTCTACCAGTACTCCTTCCTTGAGTAATGCTGCTATTATAGGCTTGATTCCTTGCTCTGCATCTTTCCTCAAGGGGTATTGTCTTTTTTGTGGTCTAAATGCTGATTTTGGTGTAATAGTAACTGGTCCTGCTGTTCGAATAAGTCCTACATCTGATTTGCCTGCTGACCAAAGAATCTTTGGTATATCACACAAGGCTTTTTCTTCGTCTTCTAATAAGAACGCTAATCAGCTGTCTTCACTAGTTTGTAAGTGTACAGCTGGATGTGTCTGTGTTAGCCAATTTAATTTCTGTTTTTGTATTCCCTGCTCTGATAATTCTAAATCAGTTTGTTTTTCCCATCTTGTTACTTTTTCTCCTAAGTCTGCCCATTTCATATTCTTATTTTTTGTCAAGCTGACATGCGGTAGTCGATTAGATTTGTACAGTGTCATGAATTCCTGAGGTAATGAACAGCTTACCACACTGTTTCCCTCAGTATCCCAATACAAGGTTCGTAATACTAATCTGTTAGCAGGATTTTTGAATAATTCTTGCTCATATTCTTTATCAGGTCCTGGCATGCTACAGTAGTATAGAGTACAGTGTAACAAATGCTGTCGGTCAGTGTCAAGGGAGGGGGCCTTACTGATAGCTACGTTCATCAGTTCCTCGGTTACTGCCCCTGGACCAGTCGTAACTAGGTCCTGGCTGTACCAGTAAAAAGTCTCACCCTCCGGTCGCACCATGAAAGTATCCATTTGTCTTTGTGCCTCCATACCCTGCATAGTGGGAACTACCGCTATGCCAAATATCTGCATAAGATCTCTTCCCAGTAGGTTTACTGGACATTTTGCAGAAACTACGATTTTACTTTTCTGAGTCATACCTGAAACAGGGTCAGTTATTGCTATGTCATGGGAGAGTGGCTCCCTATATAGCTGTCCATTTGCTGCTTTTACTAATATCTAATCAGGTGATTCGGAATATTCTGGTAACTTGGAGGGGTGTATCAAAGTTCGTGACGCTCCTGAGTCACACAGGAATTTTACTTCCCTCCCCTCCACCAGAAGTGTGACTTCCGGTTTTGTGTCTGCCAGATAGAGTTCCAAGCTCAGTAATGCCAAATCTAGAATTTCACTTTCTTCATCCTCTATATCTACTTGCACTTCCTCTATTCCTTCTACTACATTTACATTTGTTCTTTGTTTATTAGCCTTTCCTGATGATTTCTGACTTTCATCACTATCATATAGTCAGTCCTCATCATCCTTGCTTTCTGTAGTCACCTTTTTATTCTGCCTGCAATCCCTCGCTAAATGTCCTTTCTTTCCGCACTTAAAGCACTCACCTTTCTTTTTTCTCTCTTCAAAATCTTCTGACCGTTTGTCAGATTGCCTGTTTCCCTGGGCATTTTTCTTACCGGACTGTACTACAAAAACCTCAGCTCCGTCTTCAGCAGTGAAGACTTGTGTCTTCTTTTTCTTTTTACTATTAAAGTGTCTTTCAGCATGTCTAGCATATTCAAGTAAGGCCTGTAGCCTACTTGTTCGATGATCTATCATATGCTTCATAATGAAGCTACTGATAGGTGCAATGCAACCTTTCAAAAACGCATTTTTCAGTTGCTGTTCATACGAGGTATCATGTGTCTGATTTTCAGGAATAGCCATGCCACTATGGTTATTGAAACATTCCAATAATCTACCATAATACCCATCTACAGTTTCATTCTCTTGTTGTATGCATTTGTTAATGCAAGTCCAATCTGCTCTAGGTTTCCATTTTTCGGAAATTCGGTCTGTAAGACCTTTTACTCTGTTGTCTAGTTCTGCGTCACTATGTGGGAGTGGTTTAAGCTCTGTATTACGAGGATTCCAGGTGCCACAAATCATGTGCCAGTCTGGACCCACAATCTGTCTAACCACCTTTTCTACTTCTTCCCCATTCAAGTGGTAACTTAGTCTCATACCTTGTAAATCTTGTAAAAACTTTGTGAAATTAACTTTTGGATGGGGGATTCCCTCTGTAGCTTTCCGAATATCTTCCGGTGTCCATGGTCTGTACACTAGAAGAGTTGGGTCCTGCCCTTCCTGTCCTGCCTGAGGATTTGGTACCTCGATAAGTGGACTGATTTCTTCCTCATTTTCCTCTAGTGTGTTTTTCCCTACTTGATACAAGTCTGTGTCCCCAAGTGTTTTACGTGTCCGGGACCTAGTTTCAATAGGATCTCTAACAAATGGTTTTAGTGTCATTGTGACATCAGGATAACGTGGAGGTGGACCAGCTTGTCCACCTGCTTCATATCCTGAAAAAGGCATCGGAGGGGGTGGGGGAGGAGGAGCCGTTGCTATTACTATATTATTATCCTCTTTATCTAAGAATAACGTCTTAGCATTTTTAGTTTTTTGTTCCCTTCGGTTTACTTCCTCAATCCACCTGTGTGCCTGAGGAATGCCTAATCGTTGTTGTTTTTTTGCCTGACCTTCTGCATCAGATTTAAGTTGTTTTAAGAGTTTAACTAATGAAATTTTATCCAATTTACCATCGAATCCGTATTTATTAACCCATTTTGTATAATACCTAACATTATCAGCCCGTTGTAATTGCATATATTTTGCATCTTCAGTTAAGGCCGGATCTCGCGATGTTTTAGTGCACTGATTTCCCATATTAAAAGAAAATGTTACGTAACCCTTTTCACCACGTGGTATTTCAGTTCCTTACACAGTTTATCTAGAATGACTGCCTACCTTATTCTGTTTCCCTGATCTCTGACAAAATATACAGTAATTTCTTTTTGTCCCTGATCTGTATAACAAATCTTCTGACAATAATATTTACTGCAACCTAGTCCCTGATCTAAAACAGAAAAAAGGCAAATATCTTCCTACCTGAGCCTCCTGAGTCGACCAGTTCGAGACCGCTCTTCGGCCGCAGATCAGAAAGTGGCTAGCCTCTCAAAACGACAATTCAGTCGGAGGTCTTTTATTTTTCAAGAAGAACCATTTCGGTAGCTTCTCCTGCGCAGTGTTCGACCACCGGTACACTCTGATCTGTAGCTGTCCGAGGGTTTCCGATTCAAGAAGGACCAAACTGTTAAATAAAAATAAGGATTACAACACAGGAGGCTCAGATGCAAAAGTTTACTAGTGTACACCAGGAGGCAAAAAACGTACAAGTACAGAATTTTGTCTGACATGATACAGGAAGTATACAATTCTTATAGTTTCTACTTTCTAGTTTGTGCCCACCTTTCTGATGTGGTTAGTCACAGGGCACCTACATCACTATGGTTCACAACATCCTATTCATAAAGATTGCTGATGTTACATTTTTTAAAAAGCTTTCCCTTGGGAATAATATAGCCTTGCAAAGCACCTGGTCAGTTATAATGTCTTTCTGTAAATGTTACTCCTTCAAGGTTTCAGGCCTGCTTGAATACAATAGCTGGTTCAGTCTTGTAATACACTTCTTTGTTCTTCTTGCAACATTCTCCAGACAGCTGTGTCTTATCTTGATAACATTTACAAGGCCAATTGTCCCAAAGGAAGGAGAATAAGATTTTCAATGCTTTATACATTTAATTTCCTGACCCAGCAGATAATCGTTAGTGAAAAACATAAGCTTGCTGAGCTGGCTACTGCCAGGGTCAGAGTTCAAATACACTGCAGTTCCAAAGCTTCAAGCAGTTACATGTAAAATCATTCTTATTGCCATATTAATAATAGAATAAAATGCATTATACACTGTTTGCTTTTTAACTAGCACTTTATATTAGCTCAAATACATATTTTTCTAACAATAAGTCGTTGTTTCAGTTGTATCAAATATCTTTGGTCCATCATTGAAAAAGATTGTAATTCTTGCTGGAAAAATCAGATGTACTTTGTTGCCTTTTTTTAACTTCTTTTATTAGTGGTAAGCATTCTTTTCTTTTAGCCATCACTCCAGATAAATAATCATTGTCAAACCAGATTATATGCTCTCCAAATTTTACCAGGGAATTAGACCAGGCAGTTTGTAATATAAGTTTCTTATCTTGAGATGAAAAAAGTTTGACTATGACTGACCTGGGACTTTTTGTTGTTTTATTTGATGCTGAGATTGTTTTTAGGGATCTGTGAGCTCTCTGAATCCTGTAAGAGAGAGCCTATGGAAGCATTAAAATGTCTGGTAGCCACGTATTAAGAAAATTCACCATATTACTGGTATTCCATCATCTGGAGATTATTATGTCTTGCTCTATTTTCTAGATCTTCAGTTTTGTCCAATAGCGAAAAATGTTGTCTATTTATTTTTCATAGTCCGAAATTCTGCTTTCTACATCAGTTAATGTTTCTTCTATATTTTCTATCTTCAGGTTCTGTTGTTTTGTTAATTCCTGTAGTTGTTGGATATGTTTTTTACTATTTTCTTCAAAAGTATCAAGTTTCTTCATTTTGTCAAATTTTAATGACAAGTCCTGCATTGTTGTTAATAATGACTGTAAATCTTCCTTCATTGTTTGGTCAGACATAGTATTTGTTTGAGAGGCTCATCTTTTCTCTGGTCTTGATGCTTTCTCCTCTGTTTTTTGACAGGATAAATAGTAGATAATGTAGACTTTTTTTCTATATAGACTTCTTGTATGATTAGTTGAAATGTTCCAACAAAGTTGAGTTGTCTACCATCAATATTATTTGATTTTTCCTGTCAGAAATAGATTTTAAGGACAGATTTGAAGAAAGATGCTGCCAATCAGTTCACATACTGGCCACACCCACCATCCCTGATTCTGTTTAAATGTATCCCTGATTGGTTGAGAGCTATGTGACTGTATTTGGATGACTGACATTTAGCTGCTCCTCTGTATGAGTTACTTGTTGTCTTTGAGAGATTCTGTGCTCAAACTCTTTCAGTCTCTGGGAATACCTCTTTTGTCTCAAACATTCCCTGCTGTAACCTGTTCAGGTTTTCATTTAGAGGCTGCAGTTTGGACCACAAATTATGTGGATCAACACTCTTTACAGTCAAAGATCAAGCACATTAATCAAAAAGTTCTACTCATTTTTACATTTTCAAAAACCATGGCTTGTACTTGTTTTATTGTACTGTATCACAAGGTGACAGCTTTACCCATGGTTCTTCATGCAAGATCCCACCTGACAGTTGTCCAGTGGAACCTTTGGGTCAAAAGTCACACAAAAGGCCACACAATCTGGAGCCACTGTAAGGGGTGGGAGGGTGAAATAATAGTTAAGGTGTTTACCTTACAGCCATAAGGTAAAGGGTTTGATTCTTATATGGGGTAATTGGATAGGCTTAAAATGGCCCACAAGAGCAGCTAGCCTAGTACTAATCTATGAACCTATAATATCTGCATCTCTCAACCATACAAATGTTGTGTAATATGATGGATACTTGCATGCAGTATCTGCATCAGATGTCCCTTCTACTTTATCCTTTGCAAAGCTACAGTCACTGTGTATGAGTCAATCATAGTGCACTAAGGAGCACTGACTGTGCAAACAGTTCAGTGTGTGTGGACATCACTGGAACATTTTCTTCACATCATTTTATTAGAAATAAGAGTAGTCCTCTTTGGCCCTACTAGTCTCCCAGGACTACCAGTGGGAGTTTTAACCACATAGATAGACAGTTCTATGGTATATCAGCAAGCATAGAGAAAGCTGATCCTTTCCCTTATGCCATGATCTAGTGAATTGTGAGAGATTTGTGTCTATTAGTAGGACTGCATTCCTGTGCAAATCAGGAGGTATAGCCAGCCACTTGTTGGTTGCTACTTGCTCAAAATAAGTAAATAAGTAAATAAAAACTCCTGCTGTTATCTTTCAACAGGGAGGTTACCCAGCAATGCTCTTATTGTCTTGCTGGAAGACTGAAGCCCACCTATGGATAGTATCTCTTTATGTAATTAAAGTACTGCACTAATGATACTGTTATTCTGACAGCTGCAATCACAGTTTGTGAGTCTCGTGTAAACTGTCCACCCACTTCCATCCTGAATTGCCTACACCAGGTCAACATTTCATGCTCATCACAAAAAAGTGAGAGAGAATAAATATTTTACCTAATTTCTTGCACCATGGATTACCCTCACTGGACCACTGTTTCTTTCTGTGTTATTGACTAGAACCTGTTTGTCATGCCATTGCTGATTCCCACGCTGCAGCAACCATTCAACTACTGCAGGCTCATGCTGCAACAGCCATTAGACTACTGCAGGCTCATGCTGCAGCAACCATTAGACTGCTGCAGGCTCATGCTGAAGCAAGCATTAGACTACTGCAGGCTCACTCTGCAACAACCATTAGACTACTGCAGGCTCACGCTGCAGCAACCATTAAACTACTGCAGGCTCACGCTGCAGCAACCATTAGATTACTGCAGGCTCATGCTGTAAAACCCATTAGACTACTGCAGGCTCACGCTGCAGCAACCATTAGACTACTGCAGGCTCATGCTGTAGCAACCATTAGACTACTGCAGGCTCACGCTGCAACAACCATTAGACTACCGCAGGCTCACGCTGCAGCAAGCATTAGACTACTGCAGGCTCATGCTGCAACAACCATTAGACTACTGCAGGCTCATGCTGCAAAATCATTAGAGTACTGCAGGTTCATGCTGCATCAACCATTATACTACTGCAGGCTCATGCTTTAACAACCATTAGACTACTGCAGGCTCATGCTGCAACAACCATTAGACTACTACATTCTCACGCTGCAACAACCATTGGACTACTGCAGTCTCTCGGTGCAACAACCAGTAGACTACTGCAGGCTCATGCTGCAACAACCATTAGACTACTGCAGGCTCATGCTGCAACAACCATTAGACTATTGCAGGCTCACACTACAACTATTAGACTACTGCAGGCTCACTCTACAATAACCATTAGACTACTGCAGGCTCACACTGCAACAACCATGAGACTACTGCAGTCTCACGCTGCAGCAAGCATTAGACTACTGCAGGCTCATGCTGCAACAATCATTAGACTACTGCAGGCTCACGCTGCAACAACCATTAGACTACTGCAGGCTCATGCTGCAACAACCATTAGACTACTGCAAGCTCACGCTGCAACAACCATTAGACTACTGCAGGCTCACACTGCAGCAACCATTAAACTACTGCAGGCTCACACTGCAGTAACCATTAGATTACTGCAGGCTCATGCTGTAACAACAATTAGACTACTGCAGGCTCATGCTGCAGCAACCGTTAGACTACTGCAGGCTCATGCTGCAACAACCATTAGACTACTGCAGGCTCAAGCTGTAGCAACCATTAGACTACTGCAGGCTCATGCTACAGCAACCATTAGACTACTGTAGGCTCATTCTGCAACAACCATTAGACTACTGCATTCTCACACTGCAACAACCATTGAACTACTGCAGTCTCACGCTGCAACAACCAGTAAACTACTGCAGGCTCATGCTGCAACAACCATTAGACTACAGCAGGCTCATGCTGCAACAACCATTAGACTACTGCAGGCTCACGCCACAACAACCATAAGACTACTGCAGGCTCACTCTACAATAACCATTAGACTACTGCAGGCTCACGCTGCAACAACCATTAGACTACTGCAAGCTCACGCTGCAACAACCATTAGACTACTGCAGGCTCACGCTGCAACAACCATTAGACTACTGCAGGCTCACGCTGCAGCAAGCATTAGACTACTGCATGCTCACGCTGCAACAACCATTAGACTACAGCAGGCTCACGCTGCAACAACCATTAGACTACTGCAGGCTCATGCTGCAACAACCATTAGATTACTGCAGGCTCACGCTGCAGCAAGCATTAGACTACTGCAGGCTCATGCTGCAACAACCATTAGACTACTGCAGGCTCATGCTGCAACAACCATTAGACTACTGCTGGCTCATGCTGCAACAACCATTAGACTACTGCAGGCTCACGCTGCAACAACCATTAGACTACTGCAGTCTCACGCTGCAACAACCATTAGACTACTGCAGGCTCATGCTGCAACAACAATTAGACTACTGCAGGCTCATGCTACAACAACCATTAGACTACTGCAGGCTCATGCTGTAACAACCATTAGACTACTGCAGGCTCATGCTGCAGCAACCATTAGACTACTACAGGCTCATGCTGCAACAACCATTAGACTACTGCAGGCTCATGCTGTAGCAACCATTAGACTACTGCAGGCTCATGTTGCAACAACCATTAGACTACTGCAGGCTCACGCCACAACAACCATTAGACTACTGCAGGCTCTCTCTGCAATAACCATTAGACTACTGCAGGCTCACACTGCAACAACCATTAGACTACTGCAAGCTCACGTTGCAACAACCATTAGACTACTGCAGGCTCACGCTGCAACAACTATTAGACTACTGCAGGCTCACACTGCAGCAAGCATTAGACTACTGCATGCTCACGCTGCAACAACCATTAGACTACTGCAGGCTAACCCTGCAACAACCATTAGACTACTGCAGGCTCATGCTGCAACAACCATTAGACTACTGCAGGCTCACGCTGCAGCAACCATTAAACTACTGCAGGCTCATGCTGCAGCAACCATTAGACTACTGCAGGCTCATGCTGCAACAACCATTAGACTACTGCAGGCTCACACTACAACAACCATTAGACTACTGCAGGCTCTCTCTCTACAATAACCATTAGACTACTGCAGGCTCATGCTGCAACAACCATTAGACTACTGCAAGCTCACGCTGCAGCAACCATTAGACTACTGCAGGCTCCGCTTTTGTCAGCCAGAATGCTGCAAAGTTTTTTTTTTTTTTTTTTTTTTTTTTTTTTTGTTGTTTGTTTACATGTGAAGGTGTGCAAAAAAAAAGCACACAGATGAGATTTATGAAACAAAAAACAGTGATTTATTTTTGTTGGTAATTCTTTCCAAGGTACTTTATTTGCATAAGCATTATAATATCCCAATATAAGCTTCATAGGTTTCATTTGTATGTTAGCACTCATGTGCAATGCATTTATCATTCTTTAGACAGATTTCATTAGCTTTCAGTTTATTTTCTTGGAATATACTGTGGATTTGTGGATTTAGTTTTCATACATTCCTTCAGCATGATCCTTGGTTTGACCTCATACAATAAATAAATGCATTACTTGTCCTTCATGGATGGATGCAAAGTTTAAAAGAATGTAAAACAAGTCATTTATTTATTTGAAATAATGTGAGAATTTGTTTATTTTGGCCCAGTTTATATGGTCCATAATGATAGGGATTTGGTGTTATTAGTCAGGCTGTTTACAGTTTCTTTTAACATCCACTGGCATCAACTGACTGAGCCTATATTTCATTAAAATAAATTAGAAACGAGTCTTCCCGATTGTTGCTGGACATAATTCTTTGATTTTCTTTCACCGTATAACCTATTTTCTAGCATCACTTCTAAACGTAAGGCTAATCTCTTAGGCACACTAATTCTTATACTGCTATGGGGCAAATTATGCTAACTGAAGATTCCTAGTGCAGACAGCCCTTGACATGGTATAATGAAGGTACTTCAGTGCCAGGATTATTTTTCAAAAAGCAAAATCATTCCTGACTGTGCCTATGTAATAGTTACAAATTACTAAAGGTCAATGCACACAGATATGAAAGAGTAATAATTTGCTATAATGCACATTATTCTGTGTATTAACTGGGCATTAAATTAGACTGTGTCATTTATCAGGCGATACTACATTTCCTCAGTTAGGTTTCAAACAGATGTACTGAGCGAGTTGTGTAGTCTAGAACTGTCATTTAATTAGAATCAAATTTTACTCTGCAGCTGTAAGTGCAGTGAACCCATTTCCATATTAGCAGTTTGCTACTTGTCTTAACCATTTTTCATTTTTTTCCTCAGAACCAACTAGATCTTTACTCCTCTTGTTACAGTCACTACTTTCCATATTTCTGTGAATGGATACAACCCCAGGCGACCTGTTTTGGTATGGAAAAGATCACTGCATTTCTGTGCCCTAAGCTAGTCACCTGAATACAAATCAACCTTATTCACACCCTCAGTTATGTCTGAGAATTTGGGGCTGAATAGTATAACAATCAAGTAACTCGAAATATCCTGTCCCCCTCCCCTGTATACACTTGCCCTTTATGTCTGTGTTCTTTGGAAATATTACTGGGTCAGGTTGTGGAGAATTCAAGCTACAGAAGGCATGCATTATTTAAAGAGGCATGATTTCCTGTTTGTTTTAGATATTTTCATTTGTTAAATGGGTACACAAACTGGTCACCGCATACATTTTTGAGGCACAGCCTGGGCCACCTCAAGAGCAAAGGTTAATGCTTTACATAGACACTTCGGAGCAGCCAGTCAACCTACATGGTGTGGAGATGTGAAGAAAGTAAAGTATGCAAAGAAAACCCATGCAGATATGGGGAGAACATCCTGTTCATAGGTAGTGAGCAGAGATCAGGACTCACGTAACACCCATGCAGATATGGGGAGAACATCCTGTTCATAGGTAGTGAGCAGAGATCAGGACTCACGTAACACCCATGCAGATATGGGGGGAACATCCTGTTCATAGGTAGTGAGCAGAGATCAGGACTCACGTAAAACCCATGCAGATATGGGGAGAACATCCTGTTCATAGGTAGTGAGCAGAGATCAGGACTCACGTAACACCCATGCAGATATGGGGAACATCCTGTTCATAGGTAGTGAGCAGAGATCAGGACTCACGTAACACCCATGCAGATATGGGGAACATCCTGTTCATAGGTAGTGAGCAGAGATCAGGACTCACGTAACACCCATGCAGATATGGGGAGAACATCCTGTTCATAGGTAGTGAGCAGAGATCAGGACTCACGTAACACCCATGCAGATATGGGGAGAACATCCTGTTCATAGGTAGTGAGCAGAGATCAGGACTCACGTAACACCCATGCAGATATGGGGAGAACATCCTGTTCATAGGTAGTGAGCAGAGATCAGGACTCACGTAACACCCATGCAGATATGGGGAGAACATAGTGTTCATAGGTAGTGAGCAGAGATCAGGACTCACGTAAAACCCATGCAGATATGGGGAGAACATCCTGTTCATAGGTAGTGAGCAGAGATCAGGACTCACGTAAACCCATGCAGATATGGGGAGAACATCCTGTTCATAGGTAGTGAGCAGAGATCAGGACTCACGTAACACCCATGCAGATATGGGGAGAACATCCTGTTCATAGGTAGTGAGCAGAGATCAGGACTCACGTAACACCCATGCAGATATGGGGAGAACATCCTGTTCATAGGTAGTGAGCAGAGATCAGGACTCACGTAACACCCATGCAGATATGGGGAGAACATCCTGTTCATAGGTAGTGAGCAGAGATGAGGACTCATGTAACACCCATGCAGATATGGGGAGAACATCCTGTTCATAGGTAATAAGCAGAGATCAGGACTCACGTAACACCCATGCAGATATGGGGAGAACATCCTGTTCATAGGTAGTGAGCAGAGGTCAGGACTCACGTAACACCCATGCAGATATGGGGAGAACATCCTGCTCATAGGTAGTGAGCAGAGATCAGGACTCACGTAACACCCATGCAGATATGGGGAGAACATCCTGTTCATAGGTAGTGAGCAGAGATCAGGACTCACGTAACACCCATGCAGATATGGGGAGAACATCCTGTTCATAGGTAGTGAGCAGAGATCAGGACTCACGTAACACCCATGCAGATATGGGGAGAACATCCTGTTCATAGGTTGTGAGCAGAAATCAGGACTCACGTAACACCCATGCAGATATGGGGAGAACATCCTGTTCATAGGTTGTGAGCAGAGATCAGGACTCACGTAAAACCCATGCAGATATGGGGAGAACATCCTGTTCATAGGTAGTGAGCAGAGATCAGGACTCACGTAACACCCATGCAGATATGGGGAGAACATAGTGTTCATAGGTAGTGAGCAGAGATCAGGACTCACGTAACACCCATGCAGATATGGGGAGAACATCCTGTTCATAGGTAGTGAGCAGAGATCAGGACTCACGTAACACCCATGCAGATATGGGGAGAACATCCTGTTCATAGGTTGTGAGCAGAAATCAGGACTCACGTAACACCCATGCAGATATGGGGAGAACATCCTGTTCATAGGTTGTGAGCAGAGATCAGGACTCACGTAAAACCCATGCAGATATGGGGAGAACATCCTGTTCATAGGTAGTGAGCAGAGATCAGGACTCACGTAACACCCATGCAGATATGGGGAGAACATAGTGTTCATAGGTAGTGAGCAGAGATCAGGACTCACGTAACACCCATGCAGATATGGGGAGAACATCCTGTTCATAGGTAGTGAGCAGAGATCAGGACTCACGTAACACCCATGCAGATATAGGTTCATAGGTTCATAGGTTCATACTAGGCTATCTGCCCGAGGGCATTTACAAGCCTAGCCCATCGTTTTGTGGCTTACGCCACCCCTTTAGTATGGGGAACTATACCCATTATTTTGCTGTGCCTCTGTCGAGCAGTGACACTGAGGTTATCCCTGGGGTATATCTGTGATCTCCCATCCATTGGTCAAGATTTCTCTTGAACAAGGCCAGCGAGGTGCTCTGCCTCACATGTACCGGGATTTTGTTCCACAGCATAGGAGTCTTTGGGTGATGAATCTATCCCTCCAGCACGCCCTATTAATAGCCGTGTCAAGGTTTAAGTCTCCCCCTTGTGGCTCTGATGGATCTAGATTTTTGAGGTGAAGCATATTCATCAAATCTGGGTTTGACATGGCCTTGTATGTTAGGCAAAGGTCACCTCTGAGCAAGTGGCGACTGAATAGAGCTGGAGTTCTTTCAGTCAGGCAGCATAGGACAGATTTTGAGACCCTTTATCCTTTTGGTGAGGAACTTTTGTGGCCTCTCCAGCTGCTGCAAGTGTCGGGTCAGATACATTCCGAATGGGGCATTGTACTCAATCATTGGTCTGATGAGTGATGAGTAAAGGGAGACTATGACCTCCCTTGATCTAGATGAGAATCCCTTCATGATAAGGTGGGCAATGTAGAAGGTCTTCCTAACTACTTTAGCTACATGGGTGTCGAATGGCAGACTACTATCAACCTGGGTCCCCAGGTCCCTGATAACTTCTTCTGTGCTCAGTGGATTGCCACCTATTTGGTAGCTAGGGGTAACCTTGTTTTTCCCGAAGGGAGAACATCCTGTTCATAGGTAGTGAGCAGAGATCAGGACTCACGTAACACCCATGCAGATATGGGGAGAACATCCTGTTCATAGGTAGTGAGCAGAGATCAGGACTCACGTAACACCCATGCAGATATGGGGAGAACATCCTGTTCATAGGTAGTGAGCAGAGATCAGGACTCACGTAAAACCCATGCAGATATGGGGAGAACATCCTGTTCATAGGTAGTGAGCAGAGATCAGGACTCACGTAACACCCATGCAGATATGGGGAGAACATCCTGTTCATAGGTAGTGAGCAGAGATCAGGACTCACGTAAAACCCATGCAGATATGGGGAGAACATCCTGTTCATAGGTAGTGAGCAGAGATCAGGACTCACGTAAAACCCATGCAGATATGGGGAGAACATCCTGTTCATAGGTAGTGAGCAGAGATCAGGACTCACGTAAAACCCATGCAGATATGGGGAGAACATCCTGTTCATAGGTAGTGAGCAGAGATCAGGACTCACGTAACACCCATGCAGATATGGGGAGAACATCCTGTTCATAGGTAGTGAGCAGAGATCAGGACTCATGTAACACCCATGCAGATATGGGGAGAACATCCTGTTCATAGGTAGTGAGCAGAGATCAGGACTCACGTAAAACCCATGCAGATATGGGGAGAACATCCTGTTCATAGGTAGTGAGCAGAGATCAGGACTCACGTAAAACCCATGCAGATATGGGGAGAACATCCTGTTCATAGGTAGTGAGCAGAGATCAGGACTCACATAAAACCCCTGCAGATATGGGGAGAACATCCTGTTCATAGGTAGTGAGCAGAGATCAGGACTCACGTAAAACCCATGCAGATATGGGGAGAACATCCTGTTCATAGGTAGTGAGCAGAGATCAGGACTCACGTAAAACCCATGCAGATATGGGGAGAACATCCTGTTCATAGGTAGTGAGCAGAGATCAGGACTCACGTAACACCCATGCAGATATGGGGAGAACATCCTGTTCATAGGTAGTGAGCAGAGATCAGGACTCACGTAAAACCCATGCAGATATGGGGAGAACATCCTGTTCATAGGTAGTGAGCAGAGATCAGGACTCACGTAACACCCATGCAGATATGGGGAGAACATCCTGTTCATAGGTAGTGAGCAGAGATCAGGACTCAGGTAACACCCATGCAGATATGGGGAAAACATCCTGTTCATAGGTAGTGAGCAGAGATCAGGACTCACGTAAAACCCATGCAGATGTGGGGAGAACATAGTGTTCATAGGTAGTGAGCAGAGATCAGGACTCACGTAAAACCCATGCAGATATGGGGAGAACATCCTGTTCATAGGTAGTGAGCAGAGATCAGGACTCACGTAAAACCCATGCAGATATGGGGAGAACATCCTGTTTATAGGTAGTGAGCAGAGATCAGGACTCACGTAACACCCATGCAGATATGGGGAGAACATGCTGTTCATAGGTAGTGAGCAGAGATCAGGACTCACGTAACACCCATGCAGATATGGGGAGAACATCCTGTTCATAGGTAGTGAGCAGAGATCAGGACTCACGTAACACCCATGCAGATATGGGGAGAACATCCTGTTCATAGGTAGTGAGCAGAGATCAGGACTCACGTAAAACCCATGCAGATATGGGGAGAACATCCTGTTCATAGGTAGTGAGCAGAGATCAGGACTCACGTAACACCCATGCAGATATGGGGAGAACATGCTGTTCATAGGTAGTGAGCAGAGATCAGGACTCACGTAAAACCCATGCAGATATGGGGAGAACATCCTGTTCATAGATAGTGAGCAGAGATCAGGACTCACGTAACACCCATGCAGATATGGGGAGAACATAGTGTTCATAGGTAGTGAGCAGAGATCAGGACTCACGTAACACCCATGCAGATATGGGGAGAACATAGTGTTCATAGGTAGTGAGCAGAGATCAGGACTCACGTAACACCCATGCAGATATGGGGAGAACATCCTGTTCATAGGTAGTGAGCAGAGATCAGGACTCACGTAACACCCATGCAGATATGGGGAAAACATCCTCTTCATAGGTAGTGAGCAGAGATCAGGACTCACGTAACACCCATGCAGATATGGGGAGAACATCCTGTTCATAGGTAGTGAGCAGAGATCAGGACTCACGTAACACCCATGCAGATATGGGGAGAACATCCTGTTCATAGGTAGTGAGCAGAGATCAGGACTCAGGTAAAACCCATGCAGATATGGGGAGAACATCCTGTTCATAGGTAGTGAGCAGAGATCAGGACTCACGTAACACCCATGCAGATATGGGGAGAACATCCTGTTCATAGGTAGTGAGCAGAGATCAGGACTCACGTAAAACCCATGCAGATATGGGGAGAACACCTGTTCATAGGTAGTGAGCAGAGATCAGGACTCACGTAACACCCATGCAGATATGGGGAGAACATCCTGTTCATAGGTAGTGAGCAGAGATCAGGACTCACGTAAAACCCATGCAGATATGGAGAGAACATCCTGTTCATAGGTAGTGAGCAGAGATCAGGACTCACGTAAAACCCATGCAGATATGGGGAGAACATCCTGTTCATAGGTAGTGAGCAGAGATCAGGACTCACGTAACACCCATGCAGATATGGGGAGAACATCCTGTTCATAGGTAGTGAGCAGAGATCAGGACTCACGTAAAACCCATGCAGATATGGGGAGAACATCCTGTTCATAGGTAGTGAGCAGAGATCAGGACTCACGTAACACCCATGCAGATATGGGGAGAACATCCTGTTCATAGGTAGTGAGCAGAGATCAGGACTCACGTAACACCCATGCAGATATGGGGAGAACATAGTGTTCATAGGTAGTGAGCAGAGATCAGGACTCACGTAAAACCCATGCAGATATGGGGAGAACATCCTTTTCATAGGTAGTGAGCAGAGATCAGGACTCACGTAAAACCCATGCAGATATGGGGAGAACATCCTGTTCATAGGTAGTGAGCAGAGATCAGGACTCACGTAACACCCATGCAGATATGGGGAGAACATCCTGTTCATAGGTAGTGAGCAGAGATCAGGACTCACGTAACACCCATGCAGATATGGGGAGAACATCCTGTTCATAGGTAGTGAGCAGAGATCAGGACTCACGTAAAACCCATGCAGATATGGGGAGAACATCCTGTTCATAGGTAGTGAGCAGAGATCAGGACTCACGTAACACCCATGCAGATATGGGGAGAACATCCTGTTCATAGGTAGTGAGCAGAGATCAGGACTCACGTAACACCCATGCAGATATGGGGAGAACATGGTGTTCATAGGTAGTGAGCAGAGATCAGGACTCACGTAAAACCCATGCAGATATGGGGAGAACATCCTGTTCATAGGTTGTGAGCAGAGATCAGGACTCACGTAACACCCATGCAGATATGGGGAGAACATCCTTTTCATAGGTAGTGAGCAGAGATCAGGACTCACGTAAAACCCATGCAGATATCGGGAGAACATCCTGTTCATAGGTAGTGAGCAGAGATCAGGACTCATGTAAAACCCATGCAGATATGGGGAGAACATCCTGTTCATAGGTAGTGAGCAGAGATCAGGACTCACGTAAAACCCATGCAGATATGGGGAGAACATCCTGTTCATAGGTAGTGAGCAGAGATCAGGACTCACGTAACACCCATGCAGATATGGGGAGAACATCCTGTTCATAGGTAGTGAGCAGAGATCAGGACTCACGTAAAACCCATCCAGATATGGGGAGAACATCCTGTTCATAGGTAGTGAGCAGAGATCAGGACTCACGTAACACCCATGCAGATATGGGGAGAACATCCTGTTCATAGGTAGTGAGCAGAGATCAGGACTCACGTAAAACCCATGCAGATATGGGGAGAACATCCTGTTCATAGGTAGTGAGCAGAGATCAGGACTCACGTAACACCCATGCAGATATGGGGAGAACATCCTGTTCATAGGTAGTGAGCAGAGATCAGGACTCACGTAAAACCCATGCAGATATGGGGAGAACATCCTGTTCATAGGTAGTGAGCAGAGATCAGGACTCACGTAACACCCATGCAGATATGGGGAGAACATCCTGTTCATAGGTAGTGAGCAGAGATCAGGACTCACGTAACACCCATGCAGATATGGGGAGAACATAGTGTTCATAGGTAGTGAGCAGAGATCAGGACTCACATAAAACCCATGCAGATATGGGGAGAACATCCTGTTCATAGGTAGTGAGCAGAGATCAGGACTCACGTAAAACCCATGCAGATATGGGGAGAACATCCTGTTCATAGGTAGTGAGCAGAGATCAGGACTCACGTAAAACCCATGCAGATATGGGGAGAACATCCTGTTCATAGGTAGTGAGCAGAGATCAGGACTCACGTAACACCCATGCAGATATGGGGAGAACATCCTGTTCATAGGTAGTGAGCAGAGATCAGGACTCACGTAACACCCATGCAGATATGGGGAGAACATCCTGTTCATAGGTAGTGAGCAGAGATCAGGACTCACGTAAAACCCATGCAGATATGGGGAGAACATCCTGTTCATAGGTAGTGAGCAGAGATCAGGACTCACGTAAAACCCATGCAGATATGGGGAGAACATCCTGTTCATAGGTAGTGAGCAGAGATCAGGACTCACGTAAAACCCATGCAGATATGGGGAGAACATCCTGTTCATAGGTAGTGAGCAGAGATCAGGACTCACGTAACACCCATGCAGATATGGGGAGAACATAGTGTTCATAGGTAGTGAGCAGAGATCAGGACTCACGTAACACCCATGCAGATATGGGGAGAACATCCTGTTCATAGGTAGTGAGCAGAGATCAGGACTCACGTAAAACCCATGCAGATATGGGGAGAACATCCTGTTCATAGGTAGTGAGCAGAGATCAGGACTCACGTAACACCCATGCAGATATGGGGAGAACATCCTGTTCATAGGTAGTGAGCAGAGATCAGGACTCACGTAAAACCCATGCAGATATGGGGAGAACATCCTGTTCATAGGTAGTGAGCAGAGATCAGGACTCACGTAACACCCATGCAGATATGGGGAGAACATCCTGTTCATAGGTAGTGAGCAGAGATCAGGACTCACGTAACACCCATGCAGATATGGGGAGAACATCCTGTTCATAGGTAGTGAGCAGAGATCAGGACTCAAGTCTTTTTGATGTGAGAGACACAGATCTTTGCCACCCTTAAGGAATTTATGTAAATATGTGCACTGTACTGTCCTCATTACATATAGCAGTTGTCTTTGTACTTGCTGCCTGTGGTTACATGAGCACATGTGACATTTACTAGTCACAGGCCAGAAAAGCAAGGTTTTTTACCATGGAATGGGGCATTAGATTGTACTTTTATGCTTGTTCTTTTCTCACCATTGCCTGCAGTCTGTATTTATTACTGGCAAACAGGACATTCCCTGATGTAGTCACCACACAACAAGTCCTGCTGTTTTATAATCACATTTCTCTTAAAGTGCCAAAACAAAAATGTTGATAAGAAAGTAGAAGAATGTTGGTGTCTTTTTATTGTATCATTGCAGTACATATTTTTTATTGAGCCCTTTTCAGGTAACAAGTAAAGCATTGAACTAGTTCCATGGGTTATTTTGTTTTGTCAAAAAAAGAGCAGTTTAATCAAATGATTTCATGGAACAGTGGGGATAAGAAAGCTTCTCCTTACCCAGAGGATATGTAATCTGTGAATTAGTTTAATAAAATGATTTCATGGAACAGTGGGGGTAAGGAAGCTTCTCCTTACATGCAGGACTTGTAATCTGTGAGTTTATTTAGAGATGTGGCCGTATAATGACGTTATTTTTACTGTTTACAATTTGTGTCTTCTAACAGTGTGTGATGTTGTTGACTAGTATTTTTTGACAGAAGTAGCTTGTATGAATACTGCTTCATTGTTTAGCCGTATGTATCCCATTGATGTACTCATGTGCAGACCTCTCAACTATCCTGAGTTGGAGGAATATACCCATTTTAGGCCTGAATTCCCCCCACACATGATGTAACCTCTGTGGGTGTATGTCCCCTATTTCGAGGCTTGATTTATTCCTTCACACAATGTTCTGAATCCTTTGTCATCACACTTGTTTTTTGAAGCTGTCGAGCATTCAGAAAGCCACACTACATGACCAACATACTAGTGGAAATGATAATTTAAGGAAAGGTGGCACAGCTTAAGCGCTCTTTTTCAGAAGCAAAAATAAATGACAATGTGTGGTATAGTTTTGCAGTACAGTTAACTAAGGTGTACCAATTTTATCCTGTCTCTTTGATAACGTGCTTATGTTTTTTCACCATTTTTGTTGGACGCTGTTTTTTAAACATGTCTTTCTAAGTATTATCCCATAGTCCTTCTGGAAGTTGGAAAAGTTCTGTGCTTTTTGGTATTCAGATTTTATGCTGGATTAATGTCCAGATTTTTGGCTGGATATGTACATTTCAAGGGCCTTTGTACTTATGTTCAATGTCTGCAGGTTGAGAGGTATGTATATTCTTAGTCTATACATATCAGAAGGTCAGGAAGGGAGAATACATAAAACTATTACAAAAAAGAAGGTAGAATACTGTTGGGTGACTACACCTCAACAAACTGATGTCACTGACACTATCAAAGTGACAGCCTGCCTTTTTTGTGGAGGGTGTTGCTAACGTCAGTAGGCTGACATGTATTATTTGCTCTGGAGTAGCAATGCTGAGAGCAAAAAGCAGTGGTGCACAAATATAACAGCACCATTTGCATTCTTAGGTTTCTTAATGTCAGGTACCACTTTATTTGGTGCCAGACACTAAAGGATGAAAAAAGCAATGTCTTGATGTTTAAAAATGCTATTTTACTTGGAGATTTCAGCAGATTTCATTTCAATTTTCCTTCAAATGTAGTGTTCTCAGAGTTGGTAAGGTATATTATTGGGTGATTGTATGGCCATAGCCCCCTCCTCTAAATGTGTGGTGGCCTTTACCTTCCACATTAAATGTGTGTACGTGTTTTCTGTGTATGTTGCTTGTACAGTACTCGTCGATATTATAGTATTGACAATGCTGGTAGAAGTTATTGTGTTTTGTTGTTGATACTGTAATCTCAACAGATGTTTTGTTGTGAATGTTATTTGTTTGAAAATATGATTTGGTTTTCCCCAAAATAAGGAAGGAAATCTGTACTTCTGATAATTGAAAGGTACAGCTGTTGAATGCTTTTAGGTCTTTTACACCCAGTGATGGGAGATTATGTTTGGTAAGTATTACTGTAGTCACAGCCAGCAATAGTGCCACATAGTGAATATACCATTAACTCTCCACCTTCCATTGTACTGCCCTGCCTCTTTAATAAGAGCATCAGCTACTCTTTCTGTTGGCTGGATAATGATACTGAAACAAGAGCTGTTCGCTCAGTGGGATAATAAAGACATCTGCTGATGAGTTTAGGAAAAATATTTTTGAAGTAATTAGCAACCAGTAATTAAAAGCCAAACAAACATAGATTTTTATTTACTGGCATATAAAGACCACTTGGCTTGCACAGGCCAGGATTCACAAATGTGAAAAAAAAAAGTGATAAGCCCTTTTTACCATTGAGTGGTAGCCATTTCCAATTTAGCGACAGTCCTACTGCAGTGCTTTACTTTGATGAGGTGCAGCACTAGCGTGGTATGTATGTTTCTCTGGCCTACCACAAGTATAAATGAGACATTCCACAAGAGTGTCATATAATAGTTAGCCATGTAATCTCTCCCAGAAATGCCCACAGTAAGTACTTTATTCAGCCAAGTCATTCATAGAATTTCTCGGCTCTGTAAGTTTACATTCAGTCATTACTCTCAGTGGGAGATATTGCATCAGAGGTAAATGCCGGGGAGTGTGTGTGTGCGTGTGTGTGTGTGCGTGTGTGTGTGTCTGTGTGTGTGCGTGTGTGTGTGTGTGTGTGTGTGTGTGTGTGTGTGTGTGTGTGTGTGTTTTCAACGTATGATATGTCTTTGAGTGTGTGTTTATATATGCATTAATCTGTGAATGCATATGTGTGCATGTGTGTGTATGAATATGGCAGCTGCCATTCCCCTAAACTTCCCTTGACTAATGAGCAAATCCTGTAGTAGCAGTACTGGAAGGGAGAAAATTAGAAACCAGAGCCTTTTAAACTTATGAGCCACATCAAAAATTAATAGAACAAAAGGTGTTGCAGCATGAAAAATGTATTTGGGGAGATACTCTTTAATATTACTCAAATCTACTTAAAAAGTTAATCGAAGTCAAGTTTTGCAACATGAAGAATATTATAGACACAAGATAGTATGAAACTCTTAATGTCTGAAGTTATTGACTGACTGTAATATGCTGTGACTTAAGATGGCTGTGCTGAGGAATTCCAAACAAAACTAGAGGAAAACAAAATGACACAAGGAAGTCTTTTAAAATATTACTCAAATCCAGTTAAAATTTAATAGTGCAATAGATGTTCCATCACAATGCATTTTCTGAACAGTAAGAGGAATGAAACTGTTAAGGTCCGTCATTACTTACTGAATCTAAACATTTGTAATTTATGAATGACAGTGAAAAAATTAGAGGCATCGTCAATTACATTGTGTTAAATCACAGGTAAGAGGAATGGTGGTTTGTCTGTCTGTGATTTGTGAGTGTATGTTTGGATGTGTGTATGTGGGTGGGGGACTGAATGTTGGGTTTGCCTTTGCTAACATGATGCATCATCTGCTAATGGTGATTATCACAAGGGCAGAAGAAAAGTGCTTGTGCGTATCATTGAGCAATTTAAAGATGTGCAAATTGGCCAATAATAAGGTCTTTCCTCATTGCGGGTAATGTTTCTGTTAGTCACTGGTTTCTGTGATCTCACCAAAAAGCCATTTTACCTCAGGCTTGCTTCTGAATCCTGGCCATAGTCTGCTCTCATCTCAGCTCCAGGGTAAGTTTTTGATTTTATTTAGCAAGAAGCTTACCTTGCCTCCTGCCATGACTGATCCGTGCATTTGTTGACTTATTCACAGGTTTTAGTTATACAGCTTCTTTCAGAAGGCTTTTCTAAGTATCCTCTCCTTTTGTAAAATAATAAATGTTCCATGTAGTTCGTTTGAGCCATTAATCTTTTGTTTTTTTACCACATCCTTCTCTTCCCATACCTGTCTTGTGTTCTTGCTGTTGTTGAATTATGGTATCCACATGAAGTTTACAGATATCCTGGCATCACCTAAATGTTTCCACTATATCCCTGTCCACCACCTAACATTAAGGACATACATAGTAACTCCTGTTTGTAGATCTTGTAGTGAAGTCCATATCTCATTTTTGTCCTTCTCCGATCTGCTTGCGTGCTGTCATTACTTTTATAAAGATGAGTTTCCAGATCTGATCACACTACACTTGTTGGGGTTTATCAGATGGTTGGAAAAAGGGATAACAACAACTTGATTTCTATGTGCATTGTCTGTTCCTTTGCTTCCCAGAATCTTACTGTTTTCCTTTTGCTGCTTTCTTATGTTGCATGATTATCATTGTCATCTGATATGCCTTTCTAACTTAGATGTTGCTATAGTTCCACCTTCCATTTGTGATAGATTTTCCTAGATCATTGATTGTATGGTGCCCCTCTGTTCACAAATATCCACCTGTGCTTATGATCCAAACTTGAATCCTGCTACCACAAGATCTGCAAATTTGCAACCGATTAAAAAAACTCATCCCACCACTGCCACTCCCTCCTCACTCTCAGTTGGCTTGAACTCCCCAACTACCTCAAGTTACCTACAACTCACCATTGTCCACAAGCTCATCTTTAAACCCACAAACTACCCATCTCTCACTGCATCCTTAAAACCCTATATACCCAACCGCCAACTCAGATCCACAAACCAAAATCTCCTTCAGGTCCACAAACCAGCATGACCTCCTGGCCACCTACTACTGTCCTACTCCTTAGCCAAGCAGTGGGACCCCCCTCCCCCACACACCTTCACATCTTCCAAACCATACCAATTTAAAATCTCAGCTATTCTCTCATCTATCAGCCAAATGAGAATGCCCATGTCACGCTCCAACATAAACCCCTCTCCACCCCATTTCTTTCTACCATGCACTGAAATCATTACCATTTACCAATTCTATTGCTTCATCTCAACTTAAAACAGTCTCGCCCTACCAGGGACTGATTTTCTCTCTGTTGTCTAATGTATTATACTTTCCATAATCCAATTTTCCGGTATTCTCTCCATGCAAAATGGTCCACCTAACCTGCAAAGGTCTAGTAGCTACTTGTTTAATGTTTACTTTCAAAGAGCTTATTTGACAGAAATGTCTTTTTCTGCAAATGTTCGGTTTACCCGATCTCCAAAAGGGCTAGTAACCTTCTATTTAAATGTTAACACACTAAAAGTTTATTACATAATGTATTATATTTCTGTAAATGTTTTAGTTGTTCTGTAAAAATCTTTGTTGTTATTTTGTAACATGTAATATGTAACTTGCAATATTTGAAGCTTTTCTCCCCGGGCCTCCATTGAAAATGGGCTCTTTATGGCCCAGTGGACTTATGCAGTCATCAAACTTAAATAAATTTCCAGGTGTATTATATTACTTTTTTATTGAACCTCTGAGATATAGTATTTTCAACAGGTCATCAAAGTTAGTTTTCATCTTTTTTTTTTTTTATACACCATCTTTTATTTCATCTGTGCATCCAAGTTAGTTTTCGTCTTTTTTTTTTTTTTTTACACCATCTTGTATTTCATCTCTGAGGCATATTAAACAGTGTTTAGCAAATGGAATACTCTTCCTTTCTGACAATTCTAGTTAGTTAGTTAGTTATACAGACATTGTAAACATTAAGCATGATGTGCATTCAACAAGTACATTTACTCTGCTCTGCCTAATCAAACAATCCTTATCGATTGAAACATGGCAAAATAATTCACAACTACTACTAAACCGTAAAAAAAAGCTTAATTACTACTCTTTATCCCAAAACACATCTCTACCAGATCAAGACTGTTTACTACTGTCTCTGCCAACAATACCATGATGGAACAAGTAAACCACACCAGTTGAAATTCAACCATAATGTATCGCATGTGGTTAAAAAAAAAAAAAATCATCAAAAACAGGGTACATGGGGGCATGGCCAAGCTGTTCTCTGACTAACAGCAGTGTTCTTCAGCTCTGACACTTCAAAGATTTCTGACAGGATTTATTATTTTTAAACCATCCTAATCGAGTTATTTAGACAGAAACTGATACTTCTAAGTGCAGCCTGGGATTGTATTAAAAATTATTTACATTTCCTGGATTTTTCTTGTCAAATAACTACCTGAAAATTTCTTATCATCATCCTGACTAAGATTCTTCATTCAAGAAAGAATTTCCGTCTCTTCTAACAAATATTCAGGAGTTGTCACTGAAATTAGACAAAATGGGCACAAAATTAGTTAACTTTAAAGAGAAATGTTCAAAACATACGGAGCTGATACATGAAGATTTACAACTACAGAAATCCCAGATTTTGGGCATTGAACAACTTCTGAATGACATAGATGGAAGGTTTCTTGAAGGAGAGAATAATACTGAATTTGTATTTAAAACAAAACACTTTACTGCAGAAAAAGCTTGAAGACTTGGAAAATAGGTCACATAGGAATAATGTACAGATTTTTGGTCTTCCGGACAATATTGAAGGTAATATAGTGAACTTTTTACCTTCCTGGCTGCCTACTGTTTTGGATCTTCCAGAGGCTCTTTCATATGGAATTGAAAGGGCACACAGATCTCTTGTTTCAACTACAACTAATACCTCGTCTATGTCAGTAATAGTGAGATTCCTTTATTCCCAATACAAAGAACAAGTTCTTAGATCTGCTTGGGCTAAATCACCAATTAAAATAAAAGACAACATTCATTTTGACAATGATTACTCAGCTTCTGTTATTTCTAAAAGAAAGCTTTTTCTGCCTTTGATCAAAGAACTTAAAATGAAACAAATTAAGGTTCATCGTTTATTTCCTGACAGATTGAAAATATTTTTTCCTGACGGATTTAAAATCTTTGAAGACCTGAAAGCTGCTATGACATTCATAAGATCAAACAAAATATTAGATAAAATAGAAGATATGGACTGGTCAAACATATTCTTGAAAAGGGTTGCAAAAAACAATAACTGGAAGTCAACTGACAAAAAAAAAAAGAAACTGAAGGATAAATGACTGTTAATTTAACTTTTTTTCTCTTTATCTTCTTTTAATTGCAAAATGTCACATTTATTTATTAGTAAAATGACTACAGACATCTGTTGACTTTATTTCAGATGGTGAGAAAACTAAAAAAAAAGTATTTTAGATGTTGTTAAATGGAACTCCTGGACTTATAGAGTGTCTTATTTAATAACATGCGAAAGGTAACTTTTCTTATTACTAAAGTGTGTTTATCTTGTTTTAGAATTTAGGAATGTAGTATTTATTTGATTCTTTGATATACATTATCATTTGCTATAGGGTTGTTTGCAAGTTCTGTTATTTAATAAGAGGTAGCCATTAACTACAGTTAGAGTCCCTTATAGTTTAAAACTTAATAGTAGTAGTCATGAGCTTTGTCTTCCACTTCTTAAATAATTTATGTTAAACAATTCCTGCTAGAATGTTCACCTCTTAATTCATGATGAGTTATGTCACGGGGCATATAATACAGTGGGCACACTATAGAATCTCAAAATACTGAAATCCCGAATTTCATTATTTCGAAATTCTATAGCCGAAAGCTTTAAATCCCGAAACCCCAGAACCGTGAAATTTTAATTCACGAACCTACACTACAAATACACCACAAACATACACACAATGTCCCCCACAATCAAACATACAATCCTACACTAGAGACAAGCAGGGGGGCAAGACCCCATGTACCTCACATGTGGGGGCTGCACCCCCCACCCCCCTACTTATGTACTAACTCCAAGATCGCACAGTCACAGACACAAAGGTAACTCACATACACACATTTCATAGCCCCTTGCACACACGCATCACATCCACAACACACACTAACATACACTAAAGCCCCTAACCAACACACTTACACATACATACTTACCTGAACTTACACCTATCCATTCACACATTGCAACACCAAAAGCACTATTTCAAAGTCTCCGAACTTCGGGATTTTGAATTTCGTGCTCCCGGGGTTTTGCAATTTAAAGCTTTCGGCTATAGAATTTTAAAATACTGAAATTCGGGATTTCAGTATTTCGAGATTCTGTTGTGAACCCAATACAGTGAAGTGTTTTTTATAGTACTTGTGGCTGAATGGAAGAAACAGGAAATGACCTAGCTACAAGCAAGATAGAATATTCAGACAGAATCAAGAAGTCAGCTTCATTACTATCTTTGGATTTCAATTGACTGTTCACAATTGTTGCTGGTATACAGACTAATTCAAGGTTAGGTCTATTTACTTTGATGTATGTTCAAAAAATAAAGTATCATTTCATTAGTTATTATTCTACGAAAAGAATCTCTTATTAAAAAGTTATTTTAATAGGAGCACACTTGAAAATGCAGCATCAGAACATTTTATTTAACTAGTAACCTGTAGCTATTAACATGACTAGACCACAGATATTATAAAGCACAAAAATGAACACAATGAGTAAAAGTAAACCACAGATAAGGTTGCATCAGTTTTAGCAATGACTGTCCAGGTTGGGAGGTTGAGTGGCAAACATGACTACAATGGTTAAGGGATATCATATTAGGTGCTTTGGGCTAAAATGAAATGTTCATTGCCAATTGTGATGAGCGCTCTTGTAGTTGGGGGTTGTTTTGTCAGAACTAGTGATCTATATACTTTGCTATGCTTATGGGCGCAAGTGATTAGCAGCGCATCCGTTTTATAGTTGGATCCACTGATAAAGAGAATTGAAAAGTAGTTTTTGTGTATTGCATGAACAGAGTTTGATTTGTTCATGGTTAATAAATCCACACTATCTGTTAGTTATTTGGATTATGGGGAAGTTTTTGGAGTTGAAACATGTGGCGACTTGGTTGTACAGCTGTGGTTTGCGGGGCCAATCCATGTACACTTTCATGCAAATGAATATCTTCTAGTACTGACGTCACTCATCCAGCTTAAAGCATTGGAGGGCTGACAGTCTGCCAGCACAGTTAGGGTAAAGATATCATAAAACAAGCAGGTAATTTTGACAGGTAGATAAGCAATTGACATTAGTGGATAATTTCTTAGGTTTAGTTTGGCAATAAATACAGATTTTAGTCATTTGTTGGAATTGTTCTCAGCATTTTTAATTTTTATTTATTTATTTTTTTTACATATATACTTAATTTTCATTGCGTGTGCTCTTGTACATATTTTCATTACTCATTAAATTTGTTTGTATGGATTATTGACTGAACTTTGCAGATGCATTCAGTGATTCCTATGTTAATCTTAAAATGGCAAGAGATTAGTGGCTGGTTATAAGTAATATCTGCTTCTTTACCAAATACCTGTTTCTCAATATTTGCACATAAAAATATATTTATTGATCATAATTCATGCACACATATTCATACATATGCATATGCACATAAACATATATACGTATGTGTAAAAAGAACAGGAAGTAAACAGAGATATATAAACAGATGGTTGGAAAGAACATATGCAACATTTTATTGGCAATATTAAAATTGTAATACATTTTTCATGAAATGTTTTTGTTATAAAGTTGTTGATCTCAGTTTGTTTTTGACAGTATTAATACCTGCTTAGACCTTGTTTATAAGAAGAAGAAAAAAGAAAAGATTTTGGGTCTGTGACTGCTTGCACTTTCTGATATCTATT
This sequence comes from Protopterus annectens, assembly GCF_019279795.1. Lineage (NCBI taxonomy): Eukaryota > Metazoa > Chordata > Ceratodontiformes > Protopteridae > Protopterus > Protopterus annectens. Next base: position 435,707,101 of record NC_056730.1, read on the forward strand.
GTGAGGGTTGAATGATTGATTATTTGATATATATTTCATTAAATGTTATTTTTATAATAAGTTAACAGTAATTTATCTTAAAATATCTAAAATATTAGGCACATATGTTTATGCTTTTGATTTTATAACACTTGATATCACATTTTATATTATATTGACTTACTTATTGATCATAATTTATAGTAATCAGAATAAGTTATTTATGATTTCTGAATAGTCATATCTACTATCATAGACTTGTTTAATGTAGTTGATTAGTTTATTATATTTTATATTATTAAATTATAAATAATTTTCTAGTAAGTGGTGAGGGAGAGTAAACTATTGCTTGCAGGGTGGTTGACTTGAGAAGTGAAGCTGTTCAGGTTAGGAGTTTCTAACTCTGTGAAGGGGTTAATGGGTTACAGAACTTTAGTTTTATTATATATATAGTGTTTATGTGTTTTTTTCTGGTGTAATATTCATATAAATACTGATGGAGTAAAATGTTATACTTGCTTAAAAAAACAAATTAATGGTCATTTTACTTGCAGATTCTTCTAGGACTTTATATGTCTTACCTAAATGCATATCTATTAATGTCAAGGATTTGAATAATAGCTGCAACTGAACTCTTGACTAGCACTGTGTAGTAAAAAGTATTGTCTTGTGTTTTGACTATTTGTTTTTAAATATTTTAAATCCTTTCAACTGTGGCTATTTTTGTAGAGATAATTTAAGCTCTTTACCATACTTGCATGCATTTGATAAAATTGTACAAAGCCACTTCAATAGCTTTAGCCATGGGCTATACTACCAATTGGATAATAATATTACACAGTAATAATTGGACACCCTTGTAAGGGCCTTTGAGTAGATGATAAATATTAGTGGGTGGTGGCAGCTGGTACTACCTTATAGTCTGGGAAAAAGGGACACAGCTGGAGAACTTGTGCTAGCCTTTCCCAGGAGTGTCTGTGTGGTTGTATAAACTCTTCTCAAAGCGTGTGTGTGTGTGTGTGTGTGTGTGTGTGTGTGTGTGTGTGTGTGTGTGTGTGTGTGTGTGTGTCAGCTACTTGGGCAGGGACACGAAGCACTGGTTGGACAGAGAGGGTGCTGGAGGTTTTAGCTTGCCCACTAGGCTGAGATTTGGACCCTGTAGCTGTGCCAGTGGGGAGTCTTATTGGGGACCTGGAGAGCAAGGGTGTGACCAGCCCCGGACTGACTGTGATATCTGTGTGCTCTTAAGGGAAATTGCACTTTACTGTGTGCCTTTGTTATCCTTTCCTCCTGTGTGAGACACCCCTCCCTGATGTTAGTGGTGAGGATTGAGGCTCCTTGATTGCTGGGCCAGTGTATAGGCATCACAACATTAATGACATAATCAACTATAATTTTAATGGTGGTCTTTTCTTTATAAAGAATCTTATAAATAAATGGAATAAACACTCTTTTACAAGGAAGAAACGTTCTCTATCATTAAAATGATTATGTTACGAAAAATACTATACATTGGACAATCCATATCTTTATTGCCTCCTAAATCGTATATAAAATAATTTAATTCAATGATTTTAAAGTTTTTTTTTGGTTTCCAAATAAACCTAGAGTAGCACTAACACATCATAGGTGTGTACTAGGCTAATGGCTCTGGAGCCTTTACTAGCCTAGCCCATAGGATTACCCTGGCATTGTGCCACCCAACCAGGGTTCCCAGTGCCTCTGTTGAGTAAAGACACTGGAGTGATCCCTGGCGTGAAATTTCTATTTCCTATCCACCCATCAAGGTTTCTCTTGAAAAGGGCCAGTGAGGTGCTCTGCTTGACATGAATGGGAAGTCTATTCCATAGCATGGGCAGTCTCTGGGTTAAGAACCTGTCCCTCCAGCATGTTCTGTTGATTGTGGTAATGAGGTTGAGGTCTCTGGAGGATGTAGTGTGGAGGGATTGGGATTTCTTTAGATGTAACATTTCTAAAAAGCTGGGTCAGACATGGCTATGTAAGTCAAGCAGAGATTGCCTCTAAGTAGGCGATATGAGACAAAGAATAGATGGAATTTTTTCAGTCTGTCTATATAGGACAAATGTTTAAGGCCTAGGAGCCTCTTTGTGAGGTACTTTTGTGGCCTCTCCAGTTGTTGCAGATGTTTAGTGAGTTACATGCCAAATGGGGCATTATACACAATAATTGGCCTAATGAGGGAAGAGTAGAGGGAGACAATGACCTCTTTCTTCCTGGATGCAAAATCTTTAGTAATGAGATTTGCCACATAGAAGGACTTTACGACCACATTGGCAATGTGGTGGTCAAAAGAGAGGTTGCTGTCAATTTGTGTTCCCAGATCTCTTATAATGCCTTCTGTGTTCAGTGGACTACCATCAATGTGGTATTTCATGGGAACTGGGTTTTTCCCAAAGGGGATGACCACACATTTTTTGGCATTGAGTTTAAGGCCATGGTTCTGACACCAGTCTTTGGTCTCAGTGAGGCCTTTCTGTAGGATGTCAGCATCACTTGAGGAGTTAATAATAGCTCCCAACTTGCAATCATCTGCGAACTTTGTCAGTCAGAGTCTCTTTGTTTTGATATGGACTTCAGAGAAGTAGATAACAAACAGGAGAGGACCCAGAACTGAACCCTGTGGGACTCCACTCGTGACTGTTCGGCAGTCTGACTTGGAGTTAGCTACTTTCACACTGTGGGTTCTACCTGTGAGTCACTTTGCAACCCACCTAGTGATGTAGGGTTTGATGCCTAGCTTAGTGAATTTTTCTATGATTCCTGAGTGGGAAATGGTATCAAAGGCCTTGGCCAGATCAAGGTAGGCTGTCTGAACCACCTTGCCTTCATCCACAGCTCAGGTGACTGACTCAAAGAAGCTGACCAAGTGTAGCAGGCATGAATCTACCCTTCACAAAACCAAATTGTGTGGGATCCAGAGTTTGGAGATTCCCTGTTTCCTTGTTTATTAGGTCCATGATGATGCGTTCCATAGATTTGCATATCAGACTCGTCAGGCTAATGGGGTGATAGTTCCCAGGGTCTGTAGTTGCTCCTCCTTTGTGGATGCGAGAGATTGGTCTACTGGGGTTCCCAGGGTCTGTAGTTGCTCCTCCTTTGTGGATACGAGAGATTGGTCTACTGGGGGAATTGGTTTACCGGATTTGGAACTGTATTCAGTCTCTTCTTTGATAAAGACTATTTCCTTATTAATTAATGACCATTATTCAGCTAAATGGAAAAAGTTTCTAGAAGTCCTTTGCTTTAATACTGACAACATATCCAAGCCTAATAAACTGTTACTGTTAAACAATCCATACTTATTTGGATTTTAAAAAAATATTTTACAACAAATAAGCTTCAGATAAATATTTCACATTACATGTCACTGTTACCAAAGGCATTTCAATTTTTTTTTTATAGAAACCCAATTTATAAAGCTGGATGTTTCTTCTCTTTCCGGTTGCTTTCACACAGTAATATTTCTTCCTTAAATCTTGCTAACATGATCTTACTTAGGGATGAGAAGCTTATCTTTTGGTCTCAGTTGTTGACTAAGGACAAATTGAATTCTGTAGATTACTTAATTGTTAGATACAATTTAAGTAAGGATATGTGGTTGGAAATACAATCCTGTAGACAGTTTGTGATTGATGAAATTTACTTAATGTCACCAAATACAAGAATTTCTGTTCATAAGTTATTACATTTTCTAACTGTATTTACACAGCAGAATTCACGTAATGATGGCAAACATTCAAAAATATATAAAATAACTTTTCTAGTTACTCACAGAACTATTGCAACTACTTGTCTTCAATTAATAATAATCCTCTTCCTGATAATGATAAGGAATTAATATTGGAATCATCTAAGCTAACTACTTCTTCACTTAAATGGAGACTGTTATCTTGGAAATTTATATACAGGGCATTTTTATACCTCACAAAGTGGAATTAATTAGTAATAAAAAAGTTTTCTGTTGGAGATGTAAATTAGAGGCTAAGGCAGATTGGTCTCGTGTGTGTGTTTTTTTTTATTATGTAGTTCTTAAATCCTATTGGAATAATAATAGTTTTCTTCAAGCTTTATTCTAGGATAAGTTTGTTTTATCCAAATCTTTGATCCTATTTAATACTCAATTTCCTAATTGTGTAAAAAAAAATAAATATCCTTTGTTATGATTCTGGCAGTTGTTTCCTCTATGCATCCATAATCTTCAGTAACCTTCCAGTCTGTCAACTATCCATACTTGAGCAGTGTTATAATAAAATAGCCAAATTTACAGTAAACTGTAAAAATGGAACACATCACCATATAGTCCTTAGAGAATTAAACTGGTTGGAACTGCCACATCACCTAACTTAACTACAAAACACAGTCTTCTCTATAAGCCAGAAATTTGCCCAGCCCTTAACTTAATACAGCATTACTCCTCCAGTATAATTTTATGCTCAAGAGAAAAATCATTAGTCACTATAACCAGATGAGCTAATACTGCAGGTTACTTTCTGTATTTAAATAGTGTACCTCCTTGCATGCTCAGTATTCAATATCTAGTCAATGTATAAGTATCTTTTGTAATATTTGCTTTTATTTCATATACAAGTAATCTAATAATTAGTAAATGTATGTGTAATTGTTAATGTGTATTACCAAATGTCTGTTTAAAAATGTTTATAATATACTGAAGCTTTTCTCCCCAGGCCTTTAATGAAAAGAAAAAAAGTGATTAAACCCAGTTGAACAAACCTGGTAAACAAAATAAGATAAAAATAAATGTCTTCAGGAACCCTCCCTCTGACTATATTGGTTCTTTTTTTCTTGTCAAATTGTTCAAATAATTCTAGCAATAATACAATCGTATTCCATTAACCTGTTCACTTTTAGCTTGTTTCTTGACCTATTATTAAGAAAAATTACTGAAATCAGTCCCCTTGTTCTCTATCTATTTTATAGGATTGATATAATACATTTCCAATTTCTTCCTCTGAGTACAAGGAGAAGTTGAATTCATTTAGTAGCTGCAATTTATTTTATTAATTTTTTTAATCCTTCTTTATCTTCCTTTTTTCCTTATGTATCAGTAAAAGGTTTTATCTCCATTTCTGATTGACCTTGGCCTCTTTTTCTCAGTTTATATCTTTGCCTTTGGACTGCCACTTCTGTTCCTTTACATTTACTTGGTGGTGCAGTTTGTTTTAACTTTTGGTAACTTCTCATTTTAGAACTGCTGTGGTTTTTCCTTTGCTGAATTTGTGTATTTGTGTATCTGTTTCCCATGAAGGCTTGTTACCTCAGTAGTGGCAGTTGCATATGCCCCTGATACTCCTCAGCTCTACATTAATATCTACTTCCTAGTGATTTCCCAAGGCCATTTCCATTTTGCAAAACTTTGCCCTTCCGAAATTCAGAGATGCCACTTTTGATTGACTTGACTTTGTAATTAAGCTGATGTTGAACTATATTGTTTGTTTATCTGGCATTCACAATAAATTGTAAATTTAAATTTACTTTTTTATTTTTTATTGTTATTCAATTTTGTTTACCAGGAATGTCAATGGGCCAAGAGTACTTCTAATTTATAAATAAGTTAGTTTTTCATCTAGACTGTGGGGTTTTGTTTATCCCGACCTTCATTTTTTGGTTTGGACTTTTTGCCTCATCCATGTTCATTTTGTCTTTCCCTTTTTTTCTGTTTACATTAAGCTCATTTATTTGCACTGATAATGTTTACAATGCTAACTTCTCTGATTGCATGACATGACGTATCAGAACATTCTTACTACTCTGGTTTACCTGCAACCTGTATCTTTTTTAATTGCCTGGTCATGAAACATGCAAGTATATCACACAGGATCCTCTTTCTTCTTTGACAGTTGTGTCTTACAGCACCAATATAAGGTGTGCATTCCTCTAATAGGACCATCAGCCCCATTAAAGATAAAGCCATGACATCTTTCTTTAAATACATTTTATCCCAACCTACAGTCTTCACAGTGCTATCCCCTGTTGTCTGATTCATTCTTCTCAACCCTTAAAGAAGAATAGGAGAAGGAAGTAAGAGCAAAAGATCACAGCCAACATGAGATTTGTTTTCCTGCAAAATCCTAACAATCACCAAATGAATGAGAAACTTGGAACAGTATCGTTACTCTGAACCATCTGCAAATGCCTGCTTTCTCACACCTCCAGTTTCAGAAAATGCGCACTCCTTAGCAGGTTCACACTACTTGGAGTCCTTTGATAAGCACCTCATCACCAGCAGATTGGCTGCTCACTGTCATATGTCTCCATTAGGAAAACCTCCAGCACCTGGAGTACTTGGCAGAACCTTGTCGTCCACGCATGGTCTTGACCAAAAACCTCTGTGCTGCAGTACCAGCTAACTAAATCCTTGAGAGTCATCAATATAGAGCTTTCTGGCATACTACTTTGTTTCCACTGATGTTATACCGATGCATCATAAAAATTGTGGAGGCTTTTATCTTCGGGGCTGTATCTTGAATCTAGAGGTGTATATTTCAAGGAATGTCTTTCTGTTGTGGAGGTGCATATATATATATATATATATATATATATATATATATATATGTATATGTTGGGGATGTGTCTTCACTCTGCTGGCCTATCTTTCCCAGTTCTTGTTTCAGTTATTGGCTTCTCATTCTTTGACTGTGAGGCAGTAGTGCTGAGATAGTTTCTTTCAGATCTTGGCCATTGCTGCCCTTAGCCCAGAGATGTGACTGTGGATGGTAGTAACTCTGTACTCACCAGAGTGGATCACAGAAGCTTGCTGCTACACAACTCCTGTGAGGCATCACCCCTACAATTTGTAACTGATGAATTATGTTTGTTGTATTTGCTTAATGATGTCTGTTTGCTTTTAGACTTTTTCTAATTTAGTTAAGTAGACTTTGCATATCACTTGCACAAAATATTTCTATTCTCTCATCTTAAGCTTTTTTTTATAATGATTCAGACCCTAAATCTGAAAAGAAGTAGTTAGAACTCTACTGCATTCCATTCTGTGGAAAATTCCTTTCTTAGTGCTAAGTAGAACCTCTGTGCTATCCATATAAATACTGATGATATAAAATGGAACTGGTTTAGGAAGGTAGACTGTGAGGTAAGGGTAACAATAGATTTCATTATAAGGATCACTATGACAGAGTATTCATAAAACATTGGATTTAGCCACAGGCTGACATCAGCTTTACAATCAGACTTAAAGAGGAATTGGGCATACCCAGAACAGTGTGGGGTTAATTCACACACTATTTACATCAGCTGGAAACATGACTCCAAAATTAGAGTAAACTGAACCATCCTCGAGTATATTTTTTGCATGAAGAGAATAGTTGCCTGTCTCACTTAAAGCAATTGGACTGTCTCAGGCAAAACTTCAAAAGTGATAACCCCCTCTTATTTTTTTTGTAACTGGCCTTTTCATTATTACTATGTTCGGGCTAAATCAGATCTTTTAGTGATTTTTTATTTAAAAGAAGTCACCTGCATGTGAGCATGTGGGACAGATCCCCAAAAGGACAATCATCCACCACAAATATTCTTTATAGATAAATTATAATTTATATAGCTGTGATAATTTGTTGCATAAAACTCAGAACCAGTGAAGCCAAAGAAAACTTCAGTTTGATATATAAAATAAATGAACAAAGATAAGTCCAACAATACTGTTTTATTACTAGATAAACCCACATATCATACAGAACTTCTTCAGACAGAAAACGTTTCATCTGTAATTAAGCAGCAGTAAAATTTATCATATGGTTAGTACCATCATGTAAAAGGCATTTAGTAAAGCAGATGCCTAACTGAAAATATTTTATACACAATTTTGATATAGCAAATGCACTACATCAAACACGTGTGTGCAGGGCTGGCCTTAAGCCAATTGAACCAGTTTGGCCCAATAGGGCCCTGCTTCCAAAGGGTCCCCACAGTAGGTTATGACAATGTATTATGTCTTATGCAATCTGAAAGACTTGCCTGAGAGTTTGTCCATTGCCAGGCATTGGTGCAGGGTATTAGCCTTTCTGGGTGGGATGCTAAGATGCCCCTCTCTGTAGTCTGTGCCTGTTTAGAACACTCCATAGATTGTATAGGTTTACCTCTATATAGCACTATAATCACATTTCTGAACCATAGCTACACAGCTCTTAGCCCTAGCCATGCCTAAGTGCTGAACATGCACTCTGACACCTGCTTCAGCTTTTGCTAATTTGAATATAGTATGTTTGCTGAAATGTATTTTATTTATTTTATTTTACATTTGTTTACCGGGAAAGTCCAACTGGACACAGGTCCATTTTCAGGTGAGGCCCGGGGAGAAAAGCTCCACAATACAATACAGTGCATGAGAGAAAAAAACAGATCGTACATATAGCATTCATACACAGTATGTTAGAGATTAACAATTCTTACACTAGGCAGTCATTGAGGTAGTATTATTATTATTTTTTTTTTACAGTTATAAGTTTTGTCAGGTAAATATCAAAGGGTTCACAAGCTTTCAGGGGAAATTTGTTTATACTTAGCTGTACCCTGAAACATTCTCTTGGTATGGATTAGCCTGGTGAGAGGCATGAACATAGCCAGTTATGTAAACAGTGGGTTTTCAGGAGTTTTTTGAAGTGAATAAAGGAGGTGGTAGAAGTTATTTGGCTTGGTAACGTGTTCCAGGTTTTGGCAATGGTGCTGGCAAAGAGGGATTTCCCAGCATTGTTTTTATGTTGGATGACAGTTATGAGGTTCTGGTTACTAGATCTTAAGGTTCTAGAGGGAATGTGGGGCTGAATTAGATGCTGAAGTGCTGGGATTTTCTCAGGAAGGTAGTAAGAGTTTGTGTGCTATAGAGTGTTGATTGAGTAGAAGTATATGAGGCAACTCAAGCCAGTTGAGCTGCTTAAGGGATAGACAGCAGTGAGACCTATGTGAGGCTTCAGTAGCAAACTTGGTATACTTCGGCCTGGAATAGTACAAATCTATCCCTAATGCAATTTGCATTCACATTCGCCTCCCTAGTTACACAATAAGAGAAGTCTTCCTAGATGGGGGTCATCCAGATTCACTCTCTTACCTGCTGTGACACTAAGGACAGTAATACTTTTTTCAATTTTTCCTCCAGAAGAACATTTCACCCAGGTGACAAAGAACCTCTTGAAGGAACATTTTAATATGATATTAAGCAGCTTACAGCTTCTTCAAACAGATATTTATATCTTCTAAGAGCTGTTTAACTCAAACTTTTTGCTATTCCACCAGTGACACAGTCAAGTACGGATAATTGACAGTTTAACATTAAAGCCAGATTCGTAGTGCCCTGCACCAAAGAAGCCAGAATAAGTTTACACAATGAAGGTGTTATAGCAGCTCTCAGGCAACAACCTTTATAGATGTCTAGTGGAAGATCCTGCAGTGGTATCCCTGGACAGTGCATGGACTCTGCTAGTACCAGGACACAGTACTCTCTGAAAAGACAGGGAAGTGGAATGTTTCACAGGTGTGGCAAAAGCATACCTCTCTGCTGTTTTGAGGATCTTTTCTGCTCATAGGTGAATACTAGATTAACTGCCCTGAAGGGTCATTTTAAACCTAGCCAGTATCCCAAGGTCAGACTCAAACTCTGTACCTTAATAAAATAATACCTATCTGTTAACTGTGTAGGCCTACTAAACACACACTCCCTTTTCAGGGGTGACCTAGAATATACGTCTGATTAATTGAATTTTTCAAGATCACACAGTAGGCAAATGCGGACCGAGGGAATCAAACCCTGTACCACAGGAATTACAGTTCACAACCTTAACCCTTTCTGCTGACTGGCAGATTAAATAACTGAATATAATCCCCCATAATCTGGTATCAAAAAGTATAATGAAGCAGACTGAACTCATGGCCAAGGATATCTCTGATGAATTTGTTAGGTTAAAAGTCATGAAGTTAGCAGAAACTGCTTCAGTAGTTGATTAATACTTCTTTTATGAACTACCATCTTCTAACCCTACAAATGGGGTAACTATTAACCACAAAATGAATAAAAACACCAGCACCTGAACTATCAAGTCAGACAAAAAGAATATAATTGTTTTCTTCATCTCTCATATGCCTTATTTGATTATAATAACTTACATGGTTGTGCAGCCATGCAGAAAGGAGAAATGCACAGAAAACAAAATAGTTTTATAAACTGCAGTCTCTCAGTATCTATGGACTCATTGCGAAAGTTATTGGATAACAGAATTATCAGGGAATTTTTATCAGGGAAATAACAACAAATCAAATGCCCTGTGAACACTGATAGGGAAGCTTGGAAAAATACTACACTAAATATGGAGACAGTGTGGTATATGTCTGTACCAGAGCTTAAACTACAAAGAGTTAAAATCCATCCATTACTTTGAGTTCACCTCTTTTGAAATGATCAACTTGAATCCCACAAGGGAAGGATCACAGTCTGTTAAATAATGCTTCATATCATTCACCCTATATAGAGATTCTCCACAAAGTTCCCAACCAGGTAGTTGTCCTTTTACATATAGCTTTTTAGAGAAAGCTGTATAGCAGGAGGTGGTAATTTGAGAAGAGATGCTAGGCATGGACAGATAAAATGGATCAGGACAACAAGGAGACAAGGATCATATACCCATTAAGATAGTGCTGATACCTGTCATTTCTCTCTATCTCTCTCTATTTCCTCCGTCACCACTTTCTAGGCTATTGGGTGGGGGAGGATCCCTTATTTTTGTAAAACAGGTATCTTATGACCTTGGGCTAGTAGGTAGGTTAAATTGCAGCCTCATGCCACATTTCCAGCCATTGTCACCTTTCTAAGCATGACAACTCGGCTCAAGAGCATCCAGTTACAGTCTGGCGACAGGCAGGAGGAATGCCATTGGCTTAGTAACTGGGTTCATCTGAAGCAATGAATAGGAAACAAGCCTTTAAAGATGTTATGGCTTCTTTACACTGTTTTCCCTGATTCACACACACAGATTTTGTAGGTTGCATTTCCTTTAATGAGTGGAAGAATCAGCAGAAAAGCACTCATGACGTCAAAGATTGTAAAGCTATGTTAGTTTGGAACACTCCGGTACCCGATTTAGCAAGTTTCATCCACTTCCTGATACCCGAATGCAGTGATTCTAACATGTACCATTTTTAAACAACTTGTGTTAAACAGTTTTTAACCAAGTTATGTTACAATATAAGCAAACAGATTCCTGCTTTCATCTCTGTTGCTGTACTGTAGTTTGATATAGTTTGAGCTTCTACATCCATTCAGTTGAGCACATACAATGAATTCTCACTTTCTAGGTAGACTAGGTGAAGACGTTTAAAACAGGTGTTTGGAAGGAGGAAGAAGATTCTGAAAGTACATTGTGGTTTGTGAAATAACACAAAAATGTTGGTAGGAAAGCTTCCGTTCAAAGATTTCTGTGTTAGTCACTCAAGTGTAAACAAACTCACAGCATCTGCTCCTGTTCTCATATAGGTTGTGCTATGTTCCTGTGGTGCAATCATTTAGCACAAATGGCTGCTGATTGAAAGGTTGGTGGTTCCAGCCCACCCAGGGATAAGTTCTTGTTTGTTATGTATTTGTAGCATGGTAGTTTACTTAACCTTCATCAAAAATGCATGAAAGTTCTACATATTCTCATCATGTCAATCCATTTATGACCTCAAACCAGTCCATCTAACAGCAGAGGTGTGATTATTTGAATTTTATTTAATATCTGTAGCTACTGTATTTTTGATTTTGTATTATTAACCATGCCAGGTGTACTTTTCTGGTAAACTAATACTTTTAATGCCTGTGATCTGAGTATATAGCCACATTAGGCATAGGAATGAGTAAAGATCTGAATGGCTGTTAACTATTTTTGGAAGCTTGTATATTGCTCTGTTTCGTGCACCAGTGTGCTTCACATGTCTGGGCTGTTGTGAGCTGTACAATGCTGCTGCCCCTTCTGAACTGTAAGTTACTCAAATTAATTTGCCCTCAGGCTATTCCTTCTAAGACCATGGGCATTATTATGGTTATTCAAGATCTACAGTAATTTTTTTGCTGATATTTCTGACTCTTCACTGCTTATTGCACCAAGTGTTTGTTTTTTGCTTAGTTGAACACATGGTATAAGGTTATCTTGTGAGAATGGGTAAATTTACTCTGGGTGTCTCCCTATGCCAGTTTTGATGAGTTATTAGATGTTTGTGGTAGCTTTTATGGTACTTTGTTTTGTGTGCCATTGCCTTTCACTTGGTTAAGCTGCACACTGGACAATGGTGGTTAACAGTGTATTCCTTAGGCACAAGTTGCTGGGTTTAAATTTTTACTATAACCTAGTATTCTTTTATAGTACCCCTCTACAGTGAACAGTAATCCTCTGTTGGGCTGCTAGGGTTTCACTTCCCTTTCTAAATATTAACTCATGGGCATTTTGCTGAACCCAGCTTCAAGTCCTGCCTTTCAGCTGTACCGTGTTGCACCAAGCTGAGCCCCCTGCAGTGTAGCAGCCCCTTCCTCTCATCAAGACCTGACAGCACAGGGTAGTAGTACCTTTGTACCACACATTGAGCCCAAGTAAAACAGATAATCCCTTTAAATCAAAATCTGTTTGTAATTCGTCTACTAGATACACAGTTAACATTTAAGTACTTCTGATATAGATAGAGTAAGTTTCAGGAACCCCTACCTAACTTTTATTTGCAAAATGCCTAGACTGAGACTTCATTTATGATATCAGTCACAAATGCAATGTAAAATTTAAGAACAAATGCCTGGGGTGGATTTGTATATAACAAAAATTAAAAAAATCTCTTACCCTTAGAAACAGTCCAAAATCCTCTTGTTCAAAAACTGAGCTCAAGAAATTTAAAAAAAAAAAACTTAGAAATAAAATCAAATCCACCCAGGCTAATTGTGAACTGTGAATTGTTGCCACTTGCAAGGTCAAACATAAATCTTCCTTCAACTGCGTTAGGAACCTTACAGACAGTATTCAACATTGCACCAAGTTAATACATGACAGTGTCCCGAGGATATAGCCAACATTTTAAGCAGAAAACTTTAGCCCATACTTTTCTCCCATCTTCTCTTAGCTTCCTCCATATCAGATCACCTCCAAAGAAGTCTTTAAGGTCCTCTTGAAGGTAAAAAGAAGTAGGTGTATGGGGTGTAACAATGTACCAGGGTACCTCCATGTTAGTATGAAAAATGTTCAAAATCTGACTCACAAATGTGTTCAGAGTCATTTTCTCTAAAGGCTTTATGAAACAGAAGTGAAGAAAAGTGGCAGTCATCCCTTTCATCAGGGGGACCATGCCACCAGTCCTGGCAAATACAGACCGATAAGCATAACTTGATTTGTAAGGCAATGGAATGCATCATGATAGATCTTATAAACAAAAATATTAACAGGTTACAACCTCTTGACCCAAATCAGTTTGAGTTTGTGAAAAGAAGCTCCTACCTGCTTACTGTAGATTACTACTTTGAAAGAGTCCTTGAGTCTAAGGTGAAAGCTTATCACTACACACAGCATACCCTAACTTAGACAATGCCTTTAAAATAATCTCATGTGCAGGCATTATAGAAAGGCTAATAGAGCTAAATGTAAATGTTTATGTAACTGCCCCACAACCAGAAACCATCAAATTAGGAATGGGGCACACCCAGGAGCGGCCCTAGGTCAACTGGTGCCCTAGGCAAAAGGGCTCCACGGTGCCCCCCACCACATTACCTGGTGCCCCCATCCTGGTCTACCTATACCAAATAAATACTGGAAAAGTGCCCTTGCTAGACCGGCACCCTAGGCGGCTGCCTAGTTGGCCTGTGCCTAAGGCCGGCTATGGGCACACCCACAACACAAAAACTTATCACCATTTTGGTCCCACAGGGCTCAGTACCATGAATGCTCCTGTTTTGTACTTATTTCTCTGATGTCCAGACAGTCAAGCATCTTTGGATGTCCAAAGACTGGTGATGAATGCAAACTGAGCTATCATCAGCTCTCTGGAGGACTCCATTGATCCTATAAGAAGGTCTAGTGCATACAAACAAATAGCTCCAAAAATGTGGTCTAAGGCTAAATACTAAAAAGTACAATAGCATGTCCTTTAGAAAACATGAGCACCCAAGCACCTACCATATAGAAGCCCCCCTCCCCTACAGAGTAGATGCAGTTATTTGAGACTTGGGACTTTCATTGACAATGAGCTCTCATTTGACCATGCTTTTTCTACAGTTGTTAGAAAATACTTGTGATGACCAGCTGATTATAAAAGGTAACCTAGGCCCAAGAATGTTCTCTTTCTTTTTCTTTCTCTACTACTCCCTTATACAATCTATAATAGAATATAATGCTCCCTTTGGCATGTACCTATTGACACATAATCCAACTTGAAAGATCCCAGCACTTCCTAACCAAGAAAGCCAAGAGCCTAGGAATCAATCAGAGGAGGTTAGAAAGGATTGGGAAGAGAGAGACTGAAAAAGTAATTCACAAAGAAACAGTGGGGGATATATGTGTGCCTCCCGCCCTATGTGCATCAGAGTCTAGAAGATTTGGGATCCTTGCTTGAAAGTGTTTGCATGGGTATTTTTATACCCCAAGCAGACTTCAAAGAGTTTTTCCTCAGATAGATTGCAAATATTGGAACTCTGATGGGGAAGAAAGAGATAATTGGGAACATATTTTGTGCATAAGTTGGCAGGCTTGAAATAAATTCCTTGCAGACTAATCTGTCAGAAATACTGGATGAGCAAATTGGTGTAATACAGAATTGGAATCACCTAGACATAATAAGGCCTTGCTGAGTTTAGTTGTGTTGCCTGCCAAAAAAGCAATTACTGAAAAATGAAAATCAAAGTCTAAACCAACCATTCTAGAAGTGCTTAATATAGTAACAGAGACAAAAGAACTAGAAGTGGGATATTTAGAAAGGGTAGGAGCAAATTACATAGAAAAAAATGTAAATTGTGAGAACAATACATGCAGAATAATGTTTTCGAGGAAGAATGAGGTTTAGGGAATGGCAGGGTTTGAGTGAGCTATGTAATGTTCAATTGACAATGACTGTATAGAAGATGAGAGATGTATAACATTTGCATATGAAAATATGTCAATATGGTTTGTTTATATTTATATAAATATATGATTGCTTATGCCATAAGTGATAATTCAGTTAAGATGTTTCAAAAAAAAAAAAAAAGTCAAGAGCCTGAGTTTTGTGCAGAATGTCTTGAAGATCTGTGTCTATTTTATATTTCAAATAACCCTCTTCTGCATGACATTTTACACATTCACACAATATATAATCTAATTAAACCTTCTGCATGTTCTAATCATCTGTCTTACTCATGTCAGTTCTAATTTCATAGTTTGTGTCTTTCGGCTTTTCCCGGTTAGGGGTCGCCACAGTGGAACTCCGGTCCGCTAATGACTGGCAGTTGATTTTTATGTACCGGCTTGCCAGGCCTGACACACAACCTTCAACGAAGGTACGCCCATTCACGTATGTCTCCACAAAGAAGACGCTCTAGCTGAGAATCGAACCGGAGAGCGTCTTACTGTGAGGCGCCAACGCTACCGCAGCACCACCACCGCGGGTACCAAAGGTTTGTTTGTTTCTTTTGGCTTTTCCCGGTTAGGGGTCGCCACAGTGGAACTCCGTTCCGGTAATGATTGGTAGTGGATTTTTACGTACTGGGTTACGAGCCCTGACGCACAACCTTCAATGAAGGCACGCCCCATTCACTTATGCCTCCACACAGAAGACGCTCTAGCTGAGAATCGAACGGGACACCGTCTTGCTATGAGGTGACAATGCTACCGCAGCACCACCACCGCAGTACTAGTTCTAATTTCATAGTAAACCTCATTATAGCAGCATTTGTAGATATGTATATGATACTTCTACCTCATTTCAATACAACATGCACTCTTACTTGTGTAATCATATTTGTAATGTTGTAATGCAAAGCCATTTCTTTTCCAAAGATGTCTATTGTTTTTAATACCAAATATTTTCCTATAATGTTGTACTCTGTATATAATTTTACCTTTTGTCATTCATTATTGATTACTGTGTTTGTTCTTGTTGCGGCATGCAACCCCGGCTGAGACTCCAGTCCATCTTTTCTTATTAATGTTGTACCTCAGTAAACAAAATAAAATAAAAATAAGTACAAGAAATAGCTGTTATAGAGACCTGAGCTTCCACTGTAACATAAAGAGGATTTGCTGGCTGGTAATCTACCTCTCCAAAAGAATTCCTCTCCTCTGCCACATATTCTTTCTTCATATTAAGTAAAGTAGCTCCTTAACCCTATTAAGACACTGGATGAATGGAAGGGTCAACATAAATGTACTTTGTCGTTAAAGGAAAGGGGGTAACGTGGATGTTTTATGACTAAGCTACCAATGATCAATCTAGACAAACTGCCCAGTAACGGAGCACTTCCTATATTTCATAAAAATCTAAATATTTGACATGGCTAATACCTAGCCAACTCTCCCTCCTGCAAACTGCCACCACCCCACCTAATCTCCCCTACGACACCAGAACTGTTCCCTTCATACATTATATATACTTTCAGTCCTGTTGGGTCCATAGCAGCACCACTGAGCACTCTTAAAAACTAAACTTTCCTCCCAACTTTGCCTCCCTATTTAACTTCTTATTTCTCTGTCCACCCCGACTCTTTCCTCATCATTTCCTTCTCTCCCCCCTCTGTCTAATTTTACCACCTCTCCTCCCACTCTACCCACGTAACTGCCACAACTGCCACTTTGCTATTCTCTGTCTCTCTAGTTACTTTTCATTCTTCTATGCACTCCACTTACTATTCTTCTAATTTGTTCCACCAACACGGCCTCTATCATTTTGTTGTTGTACATGCACAAAATTCACACTTTTAATGATTTCTACAAGGCATTAATGTGTTACTCACATGTCTCTTTATCTTGCCCTTTTAATGTCACTTGCTATGGTTATAGTATTTGTGTATTATTTTTTGGAATCATCTTTTTTATCATGTGTTTGTGGAGCTTTTCCCCTTGGGTCTCCTCTGAAAATGGGCCCCAGCCCAGTGGACTAACCTGGTTAACAAAGGACAAATAAATAAATAAAATGTCACAGAGGCCCTGAATTCAGTATCCACACAAAAGGCATATTTTGATGTCTCTCCTCTCTGTCTAGTATGTTGAAGCATTAAGGGGTGGAGTCAGTAAAGAACCAACCTATCCATTTACCTGTAGTTTCTTTATGTCTACATATTACATATATTCAGTTAATATTCTGAAGGCACTGTATGAACCTAATAATTATTTGGAATGAACTTTGTAAAACGGATTTCTTCATTGCATTCATTGTTTTTTGCATTAGATTTACTTATTACTCTGTCAATCAAAGTAGCAGATGTTGTGCTTTTAAAAGTGTAATGATAAGGAAATGTAATTAGTACATTCCAATACAGTAGATGTGGTACAGTGGCTGGGGCCTAGGAGAAACAAATAGAATAACCTAAAGGGAAGCAGTTATAGTACAGAAGCTAGAGAAGTAAGGCAAAAAGGAAAGTTAAAAGATGGGTAAGGAGTACAGGATGTAGGGCAGGTTTTACAGAACAGTGGGAGGAGCAGCGTGAGGGATTTTTTGGGTGGGTTTGGGTACTGGCAAGCAGTTAGGAAGCTGAGGTGCCAGCTGAACATTGTGAGTGATGTCAGTGGTGGCACAGTGAATAATGAAGCAGATACACTGTCGCTAAAGAAAAAAGAGATCCCAGAAAGCAGAGACAGGAGCTCAGGGGAGAGGTACGTTAGTGCAGCAGGATGACAGTAGTTTAAGGCAAGTGAACAAGGGAAGGATGCTGGGTAGAAAGTGAAAGGAGATGTGAATGAGGAGAAAGGAGGAATGAAATAATGGAAAAAGATAATGGAGTTCTCAGAAAAAAAAATTAATCAAGGGGAGGTAGATGAGGATAGCACAGGAGGAAAACATGCAGAAGGTCAAAGATGGTGAGAGAGATTAAAAAAGGAACAGGGGAATAGAAGTGGGTGATGGTGATAGGTGAGTTATTTACCAGGTGCATTAACTGAAGGGGCAGTGAGAAAGAAAAGTTTTGGTGAGACTGGTGACTGTCATGCTAGTCTTCAGAAGGGCTGTTTGTGTAGTACTAAAGAAGTCGGTACTGTGAAAGGAAAAGACAAGAATCCATTATAGAAACAACATGTCACACATAGTCTGCCTTCGAGGATGATGGATGAATCAGACTAATTGAAAATGTGTGTGAAATCACTCTAAACATTCTTTTTTTTTTTTTTTTTGCAGGGCCAGTTCCCCTGCATGTTCATTGAAAGACACATTGCTCAGACACCTACTTTACTTATACTACCTCCCTAGTCACATGACATCAGAGAAAAGAAAATATGCTGTAAGAATGAAAGTTGGTTCATACCATTGCAGTTTCACAGTACTGCCGATGTGTATGTAAAAACAATACAGGAAATGAAGCTTTGATGAGTTTTACTGTTCCAGTGGCTTTGCAAGTAGTGTGTTCTTAATTACTCACAGATCTCCTAAAATGGTAACATGGAGTTATACATATAGAGAAATGAGCAGACAGAAAGGATGGCTGCTGATAGTGTGAATATAGTGAAGCTAGGAGAACTGTTCTGAGAACCAACAGTACAGTGTTCTTAAAAGTTTTACCAGTTCCCACCTGCACAGAGAAAGGAAGGCATGGAGGAATATAGGGAATGACATCATAACTAAGAAGTATGGAGGAATAATGGAATGTACCGGATGTTATCGTGCAATGTACCAGGACAGTCTACTGCCAGCATTCACATAAACGAGAAGTTGGAAGAACCGCTGGGACACTATAGCTGCAAAAAACAATGCTAATGTAATGGCATGAAAAGAAGGTAGAAAACTATGAAAAGAAAGTGTTATCGCAACTGAGAATATGAGCACTTGTGCATTGTTAGCATTTCTGTAATCTATACTGCTGAATTCAAGTGTGTGCATGTTTACTGTTCTCCATTACAAGTTTTAATGAAATGAACTGCCCTTCTAACTGGTGTTCTGCATTGTATTCCCTTGACTGCATATTGTTAAGTGTAACACATTTAAGTTTCTTAACATGAGATAATTGATATGCCTTAGTCAATGTTGGACAAATTTTGATTTTTATGTTTCTCTTCTGTTTCAATATTCATTTAGTTCTAGCCCAGATGCCCTTGATGCTGACAGTGAAGATGAAGGAAACTCAGACAGGTCCCCTTGCATATACCCTTCTATGTCCCAGGGATTCCCAGCACCCCTGACTAGCAGTGGAGATGAACTTGATTCTTTTGATGTAAGCCCTGAATCTGACATCAGCAGCACCAGGACAGAATCGCTGTCTTCAAATACAAGCTTACATTCAAAGGTGAGCAAAGTTAATTAATACCACTTGCAAAAAATGTTGAATTTTATTCTTGCAGCAGTGATTGATATGTAAAAATTTATACCAACAGTCTCTTTGTTAATTTTACAAACACAATTGCTTTATTTCTTCGCTTATCTGAGTTATTTTATTTGTTAGTAAATGTGTATGAACATGTATGCAAAAATACACACATATGCATGTATATATAGACATACATACAAAAACGCACACACATTTACCTGTATAGATATATAGACATAAATATATATGTGTGTATATATATTTATATGTAAAATAACGTGTGTGTGTGTGTATATATACACTGACTACCTCTTTACTGTTGCACCTTTTCCCCTCTCTGATGAACTAGTTCAGATCTATAAACCATTATTTAGGCCCCTCTTCTCCCAGTCCCCCCATCAGCTTTGTAGGCAACATAAGTTATCAGTGGTTTGTTGTCTTAAAGCAATAAGCATGTTATTTTGTCAGGTGAGTTTATATGTGTGTGTGTTTGTAGGAGACCATACTTCCTGACTTATGCTTTATCTGAATAAAGCATAATTATTCTGGTTATACTTTATATCATTTTGTCACTTCTGTTTTTTAACTTCTTAAATTTGTTTAACTGAGTGGTGGTATCCCAAAATCCTGTTGGAAGTGGGAAGAGAGATGCACTTAGTTATCCAAATGTCATGCTAATTAGTTGTTCAGATGTACATACTTTTCAAGGGCCTTTGTCCAGATTTGTGATGTCTGCAGGTTGTGAGGCATGAAACCCAATGTCTTTAAAGATCCAGATGTTAGCCTTTGTCCAGATTTGTGATTTCTACAAGTTGTGAGGCATGAAATCCAGTGTTTTTAAAGATCCAGAGGTTGTCTTCTGTTTTATTTTTCTGACTTACTAGGTATCATATGGTCTAAGGAAGCACTGCCTCAGAGAATCATCATCTTTTTTCGACTGTTCCGTTAGGGGTCGCCACAGCGGATCATCTGTTTCCATTTCTTCCTGTCCTCTGCATCTTGCTGTGTCACACCAACCACCTGCATGTCTTCTCTCACCGCATCCATAAACCTTATCTTAGGCCTTCCTCTTTTCCTTTTACCTGGTAGCTTCATCCTTAGCATCTTTTTCCCAATATACTCAGCATTCCTCCTCAGCACATGTCCAAATCAACATAATCTTGCCTCTCTGGCTTTGTCTCCAAACCTTCCAACCTGGGCTGACCCTCTAATATACTTATTCCTAATCCTGTTCACCCTCATCACACCCAGTACAAATCTTAACATCATTAACTCTGCCACATCCAGCTCTAACTCCTGCCTTTTTGTCAATGCCACTGTCTCCAACCCATATACGTAACATAGCTGGTCTCACTACCCTCTTGTAGACCTTCCCTTTCACTCTTACTGGTATTCGTCTGTCACAAATCACTCCTGATGCTCTTCTCCATCCAATCCATCCTGCCTGTACTCTCTTCTTCACCTCTCTTCCACACTCACCATTACTCTGATCTGTTGATCCCAAGTATTTAAACTCATCCACCTTCGCCACCTCTACTCCTTGCACCCTCACCATTCCTCTATCATCCCTCTCATTCACACACATATATTCTAGTTTAGTCCTGCTGACCTTCATTCCTCTTCTCTCTAGAAGTGAATGATTGTTGATTTCTGGTGCAGATTTGCAGCATGAATTATTCTTTCCCCTATACCCTGAAGACTTAGTAAGAGTTTTGGTCTGGAAGTAGTATATTTGGTAATTTAAGCATATTGCAGTAGAAGAACAGGTAATAGTAGATGTTCTTCATGTTTTGCTGTTGCAGTCATCACCTGTGGGTTATCCCTGCTGTGGTAGCCCTCGGCCGGCCCGAATACCAGAGTGAATGTTTTTCTGCGTCAGCTGCTGTCGCCTGTAGACTGACGTCAGGTCCTCAGTGCTATAAAGCAAGGCAGCTGATGCCATTACATCAGTCTTTCTTGCCATGGATCCTGTAGCAGAAGCAGTTTGCAAGTGTGCTAGTCAGTCGCTACCAGAGCTCTGATCACAGCTGAAAACATTTTAAGCTCAGTACCCTGTTCGGGATCTCTTTTACTTGCATTAACTGATGTCCGAAAAAGTTAACAATTGTCTTGCCTGTGGAAAGCAGATCCCACACTGAGACTTCGGTCATACTGCATCACTTGTTTAGGCCCAGACCACAACGTCACCTGTTGCCAGTTCTGTGCCCTCTTTAACGCGAGAACCATTCGTCGTAGAGCTCTTTTTGTAGACAGGTATTTTCGTCCTCTGTCTTCACAAATGGTGTCAGTCAGCCAACAATCCGTAGAGCCTCCAAAAAAGCGTAGGGATAAAAATAGAGACAGACCTCACAAGGCTAAGCCTTCCGATGGCTCTTCCGCTAAGCAGATCATCAGTTCTCCGGAATTCAGTGAGGTGCTTTTGCAGCTCCTGATGCCCGATGCGATTGTTATGCAGGCCTCTACTGAGACGCTTTCGGAGTCTGGTATGCTGCAGAAATATTCTTCATCTTTAGAGCCTTTGGTTGTCTCTGCCTCGGTTGGATCCATAGCCGCGACACAGGCACCATCTTCCAAGGAGGTCTTTCGCACGACTGATTCATGTCAGAAACCAACGTCTTCACACCTGACTACCGTTTCTCTCAGGCCGATGAATACTCTTAGGCCTAGAAGCCAGGCCACCCTTACAAAACCTACCTCTAGCCAACATCTTACTCCCACCCCTCCACCCCAGGCCCAGATGCTTAAGATGGAGGAAGATCTTATTTCCATTATCAGGGGCAGTCAAGCCACAACTTCTAAAAGGAAAAGACACCCTTCTCCTGGACTATTGACAGAGCAAAATTCTGACCAATCAGATTATTCAGATTTTGAAAAGGAACTACAACCTCTTACTGCTTATGAGGATTCAGATGCAGAAGAATCCATCCCTTCTGCCTCCCCACCAGAAGACCTCTCCTTTGGGGAAACCCTCCACACCCTCAGGGAACATTTCCAATGGAATCTCAGGATTTCCTTCAGTCTAAGAAAAGGCTAAGATAATTTCTAGATGTACCCCAGCACAGACCCCTTGCCATCCCCCCTATTTTAGAAGTGGTGGATGATGTTTTCCATGAATCCACTTTAGCCCTGCACACCCTACCACCTGCTCCCAGTAATCCAGACAGGTATTACAGAGTACCAGACACTCACAAATACCTGTACAGAAGTCCTGTTGCAGACCCGGAAGTCATTACACAGGGTCCCAAGGGAGCCAGGGCTAGTTCTGCAAATAACCCTACTCCTTCTGATATGGATGCCAGAGCTCTGGACAGATGGGCTAAAAAGGTTTACATCTCTGCAACCTTAGCTATCAGAGCTCTCAACTGTCAGTTCCATATGTTAAAATATCAACAGCACACTTTGGAACTATTAAAGCAAAGGATTTCTACTTTTCCTGACTGTGCCAATTCTAAGGAGTTAGCAGATTTATTGCACTCTACTTGTCAAGTGGCTAGGTATCTTTACACTGTGTGTATGACACCCTAGAAGCCTCTAGCAGGGCCACATTGTCTGGATCTGTCATTAGGAGGCATGCATGGTTGAAGGAACAACCTCTACCCGATCATGTTAAGTCTAAATTAATTGATGCAACTTTGGATAAAGACCGTTTGTTTGGAGAAAAAGCAGAAGAGGTGCTTAAAAAGATGAAAGGC
Source organism: Protopterus annectens (assembly GCF_019279795.1). NCBI lineage: Eukaryota > Metazoa > Chordata > Ceratodontiformes > Protopteridae > Protopterus > Protopterus annectens. Next base: position 435,730,246 of record NC_056730.1, read on the forward strand.
AAAGTAAAATCTATGCAAACTGTAAAATATTTCTTTCAGGTTCAGCTTCCTAGATTCAGCAGGAATTTTCCCTCTAAGCACTGGTCCTTTCCTGCTCCAAGCAGACTGGAGCAAGCTAAGCCACCCAGGTCCCTACAACTGGGACAACAGAGAAACAAACAGTGGACCACATCCATCTCTAAGGCAGAGAGTTCTAAGCCATCCCTATATGGCAAAAACTCTCAGTGAATCACACCTTCCCAGCCCTCCTTTCACCCAAAAGCTTGGAGGAAGGCTGTCCCTCTGCAAAGAAAATTGGCTGTCTGTAACCAAGGACCAATGAGACTTAAAGATAACTTTTCAGGGATACAAATTCACTTTCAATGAACTCCCAATTCCCAGAGGGCACCCAGACTTACCTCCCAATCAGTGGGCAGAGGCATTAAAACAAGTCCAAACTCTCATAGCCCAGGGGGCAGTAGAACCTGTCCCTGCAGATCAAGCAGGCAAAGGCTTTTATTCCAGGCTTTTCCTTGTTCCCAGAAAGGAGGGCATTTGGCACCCCATCCTGGATCTGTCCATTCTGAACACTTCCCTTGTGGTCCCCAAATTCAGAATGCTAGCCCTGCAGCAGCTGCTGCCCATGCTGACAAAAATGTCTGGTTAGTGACCCTGGACCTAAAAGATACATACCTCCATATCCCCCATCAGGGACTCCTGCAGGAAATTCCTGGGTTTCAGAGCAGGCTCACAGCACTTTCAGTTCTCTGCTCTTCCCTTTGGCTTATTTACTGCTCCCAGGGTTTTCACCAAATGTTTGGCCCCAGCCATAGCATTTTGCAGACAGAAAAATATACAGATTTACCCTTATCTGGACTATTGTCCCATTCAGGCAGAGAGCAAAGAAAAGCTGCTCCAGGATCTACACTTTGGGGTTCACCATCAAAGAGAAGAAATCAAAGGAAACTCCCTCCAGGAGGATCATTTTCCTGGGAGCACTGCTGGACACAGCACCCCAAATGGTCTTCCTATCCCCAGAAAAGCAGAGCTTCCTGCCTCTCTACTTTACCCAGCTGGCATCCAAATCTCACCTCACAGTGAGGAAGTTCCTGCAAGGCTTGGGATACATGGCTTCTTGCATCCTTCTAATTCCTCTGTCCAGGCTTCACATGAGAAAACTTTAGTATTATCTAAAGAACCTTTGGTGTCAACACTCACAGCCTATAGAGACCTGCCTCCCTCTGTTCCCCTGTATAAGGGCCGAGTTTCTCTGGTGGGCAGGGGCCTGTGCCAAGAACCAGGGACTCCCCTTTATCCACTGCCCTACCAGGCAGACCATCACCACCAATGCCTCAAGACATCATTTGGGCCACCCACCTAGCAGGCAGGTGCACCCAAGGTTTTGGGCTGCCCAACACCTTCCCTTGCATATCAATCAGAAGGAAATGATTGCAGTGCAAAAGGCTCTGACATCCTTCCAACCCCATCTCAGGTCAGGAGTTCTGCTCATCAAAACAGACAACGCCACAGTAATGTGGTACAAGGAGGGACACAGTCTTACCCTCTGTGCAGGCTATTCATGAACCTCTGGTTGACTGCCTCCTCCTCCATGGGATTGTACCTAATAGCCCAATACCTACCAGGGATCATCAACAACCTGGCAGACCACTTAAGCAGACAATTAATGGACCCACCACAAATGGCAGCTCCACAAAAAGGTCTTTGTGCAAGTCACTCAAGTGTGGGGAAATCCAGAGGTGGATCTCTTTGCTCCGCACCTCAACCATCAGCTAAAGAAATTTTGCAACAGGGAATATCACCACCTGGCATGGAATGTCGATGCCTTGATCTTCCCCTGGAACTCCCTCTTCATGTATGCATTCCCCCTTCTGCCTCTTATTCCCAAGGTACTCATCAAGATCAGGGAGGAGGGGCCCAAGGCCATCCTCATTCCTCAAGATTGGCCCATGACAACATTGGTACCCCTTGCTGCACAACTTGACATCACATCCTCCCAGGCAGCTTCCCCAGATCCCAAACCTCTTGACTCAAGCAGGGGGGGAAAAATGTTGCACCCAGATTTGCAGACTCTCAAGCTATCAGCATGGCTGATACTCCCAAGGCAAGAGAGAGGCTTCTGCTAAGCAAGCAGGTCCCAGACATTATCACAGAGGCCATAAGGCCCAGCACCAGAAAACTTTACGCAGGGAAATGGAAAAGATTCTGCTCCTGTTGCTAGTCCAGAGGGGCCAGTTCCTCACAACCTTCTGTCCCTCTTATCCTGGACTATCTAGTGGAATTACTCAATAGTGGCCTCTCCTGCTCTTTGTTAAAATTCACGCCTTAGCCATTTCAGCTCATTTTAATACAGACCAGCGTCCGTTCTCTCATCCTTTGATTAAACAATTCCTCAGAGGGTCTTCTAATATCAGACCTTCCAGGAGGCCTCCCACACCAGCCTGGGATCTTAATTATGTTTTGGAAAAACTAACCTTACCACCCGTTGAACCTGCTACTTCAGCAGAACTGAAATTCCTCTTCTAGAAGACTGCTTTTTTGCTAGCTATCACCTCATCCAAAAGGGTTTCTGAACTTCAGGCACTGATGGCAATTGAGCCCTTCATCATTTTCCATGCAGACAGGGTCTCCCTCAAGACTAACCCCTCCTTTATGCCCAAGGTGGTATCTGATGTGACTCTCAACCAAGCCATTCATCTGCCCACCTTATTCCCTAACCCTCAAAACAAGGGGGAAAGAATTATGCAGTCTCTAGACGTGCAGAGACAGCTCAGATACTACCTGGTCCGCACTAAACCCTTCAGAAAAGCAGACCAACTTCTTGTCAGTTTTGCCCTAGGGGCAGAGGGGAAGCCCATTTCCAAGCAGACGATCTCCAAATGGATATCACACTGTATCTATTTCTGCTACAGATTTCATGGGAAACCTCCTACTAAGTCTATTCATACCCATTCCACTAGTACAGCCTCCACTTCCACAGCATTCCGCAGAGGAGTTCCCACCAGGGACATCTTGGAAGCTGCCACCTGGACCTCGGTCCATACCTTTACAAAGCATTACCACATTCTTCTTTTCTCTAAGACTAGTGCAGGGTTTGCCTCTGCAGTGCTTGCTTACCCATGCCTAGGTCTCTAACTAATCCTGCCAGCCCTCTCTTCAGCTTTGGGAATCCTCCCACAGGTGATGACTGCAACAATGAAACACAAAGAACATAGTAGAGTTGTGTACACTTACCATAAATGTAGATGTTCGAGTGTATTCACTGCTGCAGTCTTAGTTTCCCTTCCTCCTTTCCCCTTATATCCTCTTTCATTAGGGAAACATAAGCTTCTTCGGCTGGTTTTTAACCACCAAGACCGCTTTGCCAAATTTCCTGGAGGTCCTGACTTGTTGGAGCAAGCAAAGCTGATGTAATGGTGTCAGCTGCCTTGCTTTATAGCACTGATGACCTGACGTCAGTCTACAGGTGACAGTAGCTGACACTGAAAAACACTGACTCTGGAATTCGGGCCGGCCGAGGACTACCACAGCAGGAATAACCCAGAGGTGATGACTGCAGCAGTGAATACAATCGAATATCTACATTTATGGTAAGAGTACACAACTGTACTTTTTAATTTTTATAAATTGCTTTTAACTTAATAGCTAAAGATAATGTATTGTCCTTACCAGTTTACTAACAAGTCCTGTTGGAAGTTTGTACTATGTACAGACACAACTACTATAGAATATATTTTTTCGTAGGGAAGAACATTTTAGCATGGCGAGATAGAAATAATTTTTCTAAAATTTAAAAGTTAGCATTTTATTTAGTTTTTTTCTGTTTTTTTTATTTGACAAATTATGTAGAACGTGAAGTTTTTAGGAGAGTACTAGAAGTTGAATGCAGTACAAAGCAGTGAAAAAAGGAAAAAAAAGCAGTCATCCTGCCCAGTGTTCCACAGTGCTGTATCCTGAAGCTACAGCTGTCCGCGGTCTGTGTAAATGATATTTCCATTGTTGCAGACATCTCACACCCACACAGGGATGCTTTAGTGCTGACCTGCCTAAGCTGCTCTGGTTCTGCTTTTGAGATTAACTTTAGCAAGGACTTGAGCAGAATCTGTTAGTGGCTTATACAAACTGTAGACTGAGCTACAGAAAAGGAAGAAATGCTTCCAGCACACTTTAAAAAATATGTGTGCCTCCTTGGACTATATAAATTTTATACTATCAAGACATTAATGCGTCTAAACATTTGTTCTGTCTTGCTGATGACTCTTGAAATTTGTGAGTATCAAACTTATCATCAGATCCTTCCTCATTTAAAGGTGCTGTTTGGAGATACTCCACTTCCAAGGTAAAGAGAGAAGAAATGCTCTTCATGGAAGTTTATTACTTTCTCACTCAAATGATATGTGTTCCCTATTGCTTCATCCTTTATGGCTCCATTCTGGAAGCATGAAACCTGTTATTTTAACTTCAATATCAAAATAAATCAGAAGTCAAAACTTATTGTTATACTATTAAAGCATTTTTTGCATTGGGGGTCCCATACCACCCCAGCTTGAGAGTCTGTACCTGTCTCAGCCATGCTGCTTATATAACTTCTACATTACTGTTCATCAGAGTAGGAGGGATACTCCAAGGTACCGTAACCTAAGACTTGTTTTCTTTTATATACATAACATTAGTTAACCTGGGAAATGCACTGGACACAACTGTGCATTTTCAGTGGTGGCCCAGGACCCGCTGGCTGATTAAGTGACTTACTCAGACTTACCCATTAGGCAAATGGAGATGGAAGGAAGGACTGGTGCCCTCTAACCTTGGCTACAGGATTCGGCTCATTAACAGTTTATAACCTTAATCCTCTCCTCTGACTGTCAGACGTATGATCTCCCTACTCACATTACAGTATCACTCGTCTGAGGATTGCAATTCCTGTCCCTGAAATATTAACAGGCACTCATCCCTTGTTACATAATATCTTTTTTTATACCTGTTTATTTACTGTTTGGTCACTGCATTTGTCCCACTAGGCCAGCAGCATCTTTTCAATGGAGACCTAAGGTGGTGTTCATACTGACTAGCAAAAATTTGGCTAGGGCACTTCCACAAGTCTTTTTTTTATTCTCAAAGAGTGCCATGGGATAGATTACATCCACACGAGCTACTAGCACCCCAGGCAGACAGGACTTTGGTTTAACATCTCCCCTGAAGGATCGCACACTTAGGAGTACAGCACCTCCTAATGCTGGATGGCAATGTCAGTAATGGAAAATTAATCCAATCACCTGAGGTAAGTATATTCCCCTAGTACAAAATAACTATTCACCACACATCTCTGGGATGTACTTTATTTCATGGAGGGGGGGCTATAATCTTTCGGTGATTAAACTTTTTCCTAGACTAGCAGTAGGTGAGATTCAAACATTTTGTAGCTGATATCCACAACTGATAAAGATTTCTTTCTCATTTACATGTCAAGTCATTAAGCAGTTCTTACATATTGAGCCCTAGTGTTGCTTCTGCTCCTGCCTTCCTGTCATAAAACATATGGTCTTCACACAGGTTAAGCTGATTTATGTACATTAGCAGTTGCTTTCTCGTCTGCATTAAGGATTCTCTTTTGCCAAAACCAAGAGTGCCTGTAGAATTTTTTGCAGGCGGGTGCAAAGCCAGAGGCAGTGTAGTGGATCGGGGCACCCCATAAACAGACCCCTACCCAGTACTTACTTACATACATGCACACGCACAAACCTACCTACCTACCTATCTCTTACAAACATATCCCTACTTACCTACCACTTAAGCAGACACACACACCTACCTCTCACTTGTCAGCTCATGGTCCACACTTCAAACATCTTCCAGCATTCAAATTCCTTGCAGAAGGCAAGGACGTAAACATCAGGTCACAAAGATGGGACAGATGCGTCTGTGTGACTGGATGCAAAGGGTGTTCATCGTTCTTGTTTAAGAAGAACAACACTTAAAATAAATATATTTTTTAAATAAATAAATAAATAAATCTCCCAGCCAGTGGTCAAAATCTAGGGGGGGGGTGTAAGTGCACCCCCTTGCACCTGCCTGTGGGTGCCCATGGCCAGAATCTCAAATTATTCTACCCATGACAGGACAGCTGGCCTCTGGCTACTCCAAGCTGTCTTCCAACTGTCTTCTTAGGTGCTGGGTCTGCTTCTCAAATTCAAGCCCTCTGTGCTATGGTCAGGGCTACAACTTTGTAGTCAATGGACCAGGCGTATCAAGGCACTGACTTTTGTCACACTAGTGGTACTTACTAGCTAATGTTTATTCTGCCTATATATTGCTGAAATATTTTGTTATTGTTGCTTACCCAGTGTGGGTGCCTTATAATTTTTATGTATTTGGTTGAAGAGTTTGTTGTCATTTTCATTCAAGAAATGTATGGATAGAAGAGGTTAATTATATATTAAGCTGTAGTGATCTGATTGATTGAAGAGGTAGTTCTTTGTTTGCTAATTAGCATATTTTTGAATGATGCTGTAGTGGTGTTGAGCTAATGAGCTGTATTTTCCTTCATTAGTTTTATAGACAAAGGGCTTGCATGTTTAGCAGTCTAGAATAGCAGTGTCAACTTTAAGTGCCTTCACTGTATGATTCCTGCTGAAATCCGAGTCCAGAAATGTAGAGGAGGATATTCAGCAAGGTCTTGCAGAGTGCAAAGCCCCCCACATGGCAGATCTTCATGGTAAAGCCTCACACACAAAAAAAATGTCTGAAAGAAATGTTGTTCGTAATGCCATTGTGTCATCATCATCTTTCGGTTTTTCCTGTTAGGGGTCACCACAGCAGATCATCTCTTTCCATTTCTTCCTATCCTCTGCATCTTGCTCTGTCACACCAACCGCCTGCATGTCCTCTCTCACCACGTCCATAAACCTTATCTTAGGCCTTCCTCTTTTCCTCGTACCTGGCAGCTCCATCCTTAACATCTTTTTCCCAAGATACCCATCATCCCTCCTCAGCACATGTCCAAACCAACGCAATCTCGTCTCTCTTGCTTTTCTCCAAACTGTCCAACATGAGCTGACCCTCTAATATACTGATTCCTAATCCTATCCATCCTAGTCACACCGAGTGCAAATCTTAACATCTTTAACTCTGCCACATCCAGCTCTGAATCCTGCCTTTTTGTCAGTGCCACTGTCTCCAACCCATATAACATAGCTGGTCCAACTACTGTCTTGTAGACCTTCCCTTTCACTCTTACTGGTACCTGTCTGTCAAAAATCACTCCTGACACTCTTCTCCACACATTCCACCCTGCCTGTACTCTCTTCTTCACCTCTCTTCCACATTCACCATTACTCTGAACTGTTGATCCCAAGTACTTAAACTCATCCACCTTTACCAGCTCTACTCCCTGCATCCTCACCATTCCTCTACCCTCCCTCTCATTTACACACATATATTCTGTCTTAGCCATGCTGACCTTCATTCCTCTGCTCTCTAGAGCATATCTCCACCTCTCCAGAGTCTCCTCAACCTGATTCCTACTCTCACTACAGATCACAATGTCATCTGCAAACATCATAGTCCACGGGGCCTCCTGTCTGATCTCATCTGTCAACCTATCACTACTGCAAATAAGAAAGGACTCAGAGCTGATCCTTGATGTAATCACACCTCCACCTTAAATGGATCTGTCAGTCACACTGCAGTCCTCACCACTGTCGCACTACCCTCGTACATATCCTGTACCAGTCTTACATACTTCTCTGCCACTCCAGACTTCCTCATACAATACCACAACTCTTCTCTAGGCACCCTGTCATATGCTTTCTCCAAGTCTACAAAGACACAATGCAGCTCCTTCTGACCTTCTCTGTATTTCTCCAATAACACTCTCAGAGCAAACATTGCATTTGTAGTGCTCTTTCCTGGCATGAAACCATACTGCTGATCACTAATCATCACCTCCCTTAACCTAGCTTCTACTACTCTCTCCCATAACTTCAAGCTGTGACTGATCAATTTTATCCCTCTGTAGTTATTACAGCTCTGCACATCATCCTTATTCTTAAAGATAGGTACCAAAATACTTTTTTTCCACTCCTCGGGCATCCCCTGACTTTCCAAAATTTCATTACACAGTCTAGTTAAAAATTCCACTGCCATTTCTCCTAAGCACCTCCATGCTTCCATTGGGATGTCATCTGGACCAACAGCCTTTCCATTCTTCATCCTCTTCATAGCTGTCTTTACTTCCTCCTTGCTAACCTGTTTCACTTCCTGATTCACTATCTCCACATCATCCAACCTTCTCTCTCTCTCATTCTCTTCATTCATCAGCCTCTCAAAATACTCTTTCCATCTACTCAACACACTCTCCTCTCTTGTGAGTACCTTTCCCTCACTATCCTTTATCACCCTTACTTGCTGCACATCTTTCCCAGCTCTGTCCCTCTGTCTAGCCAATCAGTACAGGTCCTTTTCTCCCTCTTTAGTGTCCAGTCTCTCATACAACTCTCCATATGCCTTATCCTTAGCTTTCGCCACCTCTCTCTTTGCCATGCGCCTCATCTCCTTATACTCATGTCTACTTTCTTCATCTCTTTGACAATCCCACTTCTTCTTCACCAGCCTCTTCCTCTGTATACTCTCCTGTACTTCCTCATTCCACCAACATGTCTCCTTGTCCTCCTTCCTCTGTCCAGATGTCACAACAAGCACCTTTCTAGCAGTCTCCCTTACTACTTCTGCTGTACTTACTCAGCTATTCGGTAACTCTCCACTGCCTCCCAGTGACTGTCTTAACTCTTCCCTAAACTCCACTTCACAATCACCCTTTTTTAACTTCCATCATTTAATCCTTGGTACTGCTTTCACACTCATCCTCCTCTTCTTGATCACCAATGTCATCCTACAGACCACCATTCTATGCTGCTTAACTACACTTTCCCCTGCCACCACTTTACAGTCTCCAATCTCCTTCAGACTGGCCCTCCTACATAGGATGTAATCCACCTGTGTGCATCTTCCCCCATTCTTGTACGTCACGCTATGCTACTCCCTCTTCTTAAAATACGTATTCACCACAGCCATGTCCATCCTTTTCGCAAAATCCACAATCATCTGAACTTCTGCATTCCTCTCCTTAACACCATACCTACCCATCACTTCCTCATCCTCTCTGTTCACTTCACCAACATGTCCATTAAAGAACGCTCCAGTCACTAGTCTCTCACCCTTGGGTGCACTCACCACAACTTCATCCAACTCGCTCCAAAATTTCTCTTTCTCATCCATTGCACACCCAACTTGTGGAGCATATGCACTAACAACATTCATCATTACACCATCAATTTTGAGCTTCATAAACATCACTCTGTCAGACACTCTCTTCACGTCTAAAACACTCTTGGCATATTGTTCCTTTTGTATAACCCCTACCCCATTTCTCCTGCCATCCACACCATGATAGAACAATTTTAACCCATTTCCTAAACACCTGGACTTACTTCCCTTTCATCTGGTCTCTTGCACGCACAATATATCAACCTTTCTTCTCTCCATCATATCAGCTAGCTCTCTTCCTATACCAGTCATACTGCCAACATTTAAAGTTCCTACCCTCACTGCTACACTCCTAACCTTCCTCCTCTCTTCCTGCCTTCGGGCATGCCTTCACCCTCCTCTTCTCCTTCGGCCAACAGTAGCCCAATTTCCGCCAGCACCCTGTTGGCTAACAGTACTGGTGGCGGTCGATGGTAACCCGGGCCTCGACCGATCCGATATGGAAATATGAAATTTTCGCGCCATAAGTTATGTGGCAGAATTTTTATGCCGGATGCCCTTCCTGACACAACCCTCCCCATTTATCCGGGCTTGGGACCGGCACAAAGAAATGCACTGGCTTGTGCATCCCCAGTGGCTGGGTTTGTAATGCCATTGTGTACTCTGCATGAAACTTCTGAGAGTCAAAATTTCTGAATCCTAATGCTCGCAATATATCCCGCCATTAACACCAGGTAGTATGTCTTTCAGCTACGAGTAATATAGCTCAAAAGCTGAAGGCAACTAACTGCCACATTGGAAATGTATTTGTTGTTTTTTTATTCATTTATTTATTTTAGAATTGTCACAGTTGGTATAGTGCAGAGTTAGCGTATGTAAAACAGTAGTAAGGAATGTCTCTAGTATAGAAATCAAATCACAAAAGGCAGAAGGATGGGCTATAAACAGGGTTCCTATCACTATATCAAAAAGTGTAAATACTGAACGGCCTAAATGCCGAAAATGCTGGACCTCGATATGCTTTTTGTGAGATCGCAGTGGAGTGAAGATCGGAATATTTGCCCTTTCCTCACTGTAGTGCAATCTCGGAGTTGTTTTATATATATATATATATATATATATATATATATATATATATATATATATATATATATTTAGCGGAGGATGTAAGGGGCGCACCCCTCCCACAATAGCGAGTTCCAGGTCCAGAATTTTCAGCCTTTAGGTCGTTCGATATTTACAGTTACATCATCTTCAGAGTGTATACATCTCAGTGTGTTTTAGAATTTGCTTTCAATTTCTCTTGTTATTTCATCGTAAAGATACCGTAGCAGCTGTCTTCCACATGTTATGTGAGAAAGTGCTTCCTCTTGTCTTCTGGGCCAGATAGTACATAAAGTGGTGATCTGTAAAGCTTAACGTAGCCAAAAGATGTGTCGATACATCTCATCTTTTTTTGTGTAATTACTGATTCCTCTTGTGACAGCCTTTATTTCCACGTCAAGATGAATGAGAGCCTCTGTTTCAGAAACCGTGTATACAGCTACTACATATTATAAAATGAACAACAA